>NW_026707031.1:0-183394 GCF_024137745.1 Phymastichus coffea | reverse complement strand
GTCTTATGGACTGAATTTTACTCAAAGCCAGAGGCGAACGTGTAGAAAGCACATAGAAGGGTCGCCTAAGTTACGACAAATCTTGTGACGTAAATTAAGGTAAATCAACTTGTACAGTGCACTATAGTCATAGTAATAATGTGCTAAGTTGACTAGTACACTGTACGAGTACAACATGATAATTGTACATTCTTTGCGGTGGAGGTTGCAAGCTTGGCGACGTCTTATGAACCCAATTTTACTTAACGTCAGAGGCGAACGTGCAGTAAGCACATAGAAGGGTCGCCTATGTTACGACAAATCTTGTAACGTAAAATAAGTTAAATCAACTTGTACAGTGCACTATAGTCATAGTAATAATGTGCTAAGTTGACTAGTACACTGTACGAGTACAACATGATAATTGTACATTCTTTGCGGTGGAGGTTGCAAGCTTGGCGACGTCTTATGAACTGAATTTTACTCAAAGTCAGAGGCGAACGTGTAGAAAGCACATAGAAGGGTCGCCTAAATTAAGACAAATCTTGTGACGTAAATTAAGGTAAATCAACTTGTACAGTGTACTATAGTCATAGTCATAATGTTCTAAGTTGACTAGTACACTTTATGAATACACCATGATAATTGTAAATGCTTTGGGATGGAGGTTGCAAGCTTGGCGAAGTCTTACGAACTCAATTTTACTTGAACTCAGAGGCGAACTTGTAGAAAGCACATAGAAGGGTCGCCTAAATTAAGACAAATCTTGATACGTGAGTTCCAGTAAATCAACTTGTACAGTGCACTATAGTCATAGTAATAATGTGCTAAGTTGACTAGTACACTTTATGAATACAACATGATAATTGTAAATTCCTGTAAATAAACTTGTACAGTGCACTATAGTCACAGTAATAATGTGTTAAGTTGACTAGTACACTGTATGAATACAACATGATAATTGTAAATGCTTTGGGGTGGAGGTTGCAAGCTTGGTGACGTCTTATGAATTGAATTTTACTCAAAGCCAGAGGCGAACGTGTAGACAGCACATAGAAGGGTCGCCTAAGTTACGACAAATCTTGTGACGTAATTTAAGGTAAATCAACTTGTACAGTGCACTATAGTCATAGTAATAATGTGCTAAGTTGACTAGTACACTGTATGAGAACAACATCATAATTGTAAATTCTTTGCGGCGGAGGTTGCAAGCTTGGCGACGTCTTATGAACTCAATTTTACTTAACGTCAGAGGCGAACGTGTAAGATGCATATACAAGGAGTGCGAAAGTTATGAACAATCTTGTGACGTGAATTCCTGTCAATCAACTTGTACAGTGCACTATAGTCACAGTAATAATGTGCTAAGTTGAGTAGTACACTGTACAAATACACCATGATAATTGTAAATGCTTTGGGGTGGAGGTTGCAAGCTTGGCTACGATTTATGAACTCAATTTTACTGAAAGTCAGAGGCGAACGTGCAGAAAGCACATAGAAGGGTCGCCTAAGTTACGACAAATCTTGTGACGTAAATTCCTGTAAATCAACTTGTACAGTGCACTATAGTCATAGTAATAATGTGCTAAGTTGATTAGTGCACTTTATGAATACAACATGATAATTGTAAATTCCGGTAAATCAACTTGTACAGTGCACTATAGTCATAGTAATAATGTGCTAAGTTGAGTAGTACACTGTACAAATACACCATGATAATTGTAAATGCTTTGGGGTGGAGGTTGCAAGCTTGGCTACGATTTATGAACTCAATTTTACTCAAAGCCAGAGGCGAACGTGTAGACAGCACATAGAAGGGTCGCCTAAGTTACGACAAATCTTGTGACGTGAATTCCTGTCAATCAACTTGTACAGTGCACTATACTCATAGTAATAATGTGCTAAGTTGACTAGTACACTGTACGAATATACCATGATAATTGTAAATACTTTGGGGTGGAGGTTGCAAGCTTGGCGACGTCTTATGGACAGAGTTTTACTTAACGTCAGAGGCGAACGTGTAGGAAGCACATAGAAGGGTCGCCTAAGTTATGACATATCTTGTGACCTAAATTCCTGTAAATCAACTTGTTCAGTGCACTATAGTCATAGTAATAATGTGCTAAGTTGATTAGTACACGGTACGAATATACCATGATAATTGTAAATGCTTTGGGGTGGAGGTTGCAAGCTCGGCGTCGTCTTATGAACTCAATTTCACTTAACGTCAGAGGCGAACGTGTAAGATGCATATACAAGGAGCGCGAAAGTTATGAACAATCTTGTGACGTGAATTCCTGTCAATCAACTTGTACAGTGCACTATACTCATAGTAATAATGTGCTAAGTTGACTAGTACACTGTACGAATATACCATGATAATTGTAAATACTTTGGGGTGGAGGTTGCAAGCTTGGCGACGTCTTATGGACAGAGTTTTACTTAACGTCAGAGGCGAACGTGTAGGAAGCACATAGAAGGGTCGCCTAAGTTATGACATATCTTGTGACCTAAATTCCTGTAAATCAACTTGTTCAGTGCACTATAGTCATAGTAATAATGTGCTAAGTTGATTAGTACACTGTACGAATATACCATGATAATTGTAAATGCTTTGGGGTGGAGGTTGCAAGCTCGGCGTCGTCTTATGAACTCAATTTTACTTAACGTCAGAGGCGAACGTGTAAGATGCATATACAAGGAGCGCGAAAGTTATGAACAATCTTGTGACGTGAATTCCTGTCAATCAACTTGTACAGTGCACTATACTCATAGTAATAATGTGTTAAGTTGACTAGTACACTGTACGAATACAACATGATACTAGTAAATTCCATGCGGTGGAGGTTGTAAGCTTGGCGACGTCTTATGAACTGAATTTTACTCAAAGCCAGAGGCGAACGTGTAGAAAGCACATAAAAGGGTCGCCTAAGTTACGACAAATCTTGTGACGTAAATTAAGGTAAATCAACTTGAACAGCATACTAAAGGTATTGTCGTAGAGGGCTCAGTCATCAAGTACACTGTACGAATACAACATGATAATTGTGAATTCCTTTCGGTGGAGGTTGCAAGCTTGGCTACGATTTATGAACTCAATTATACTGAAAGTCAGAGGCGAACGTGCATAAAGCACATAGAAGGGTCGCACTATGTTACGACAAATCTTGTGACGTAAATTAAGGTAAATCAACTTGTACAGTGCACTATAGTCATAGTAATAATGTGCTAAGTTGACTAGTAGACTGTACGAATATACCATGATAATTGTAAATGCTTTGGGGTGGAGGTTGCAAGCTCGGCGTCGTCTTATGAACTGAATTTTACTCAAAGTCAGATACGAACGTGTAGAAAGCAAATGAAGGGTCGCCTATGTTACGACAAATCTTGTGACGTAAATTAAGGTAAATCAACTTGTACAGTGCACTATAGACATAATAATAATGTGCTAAGTTGACTAGTACACTGTACGAATACAACATGATACTAGTAAATTCCATGCGGTGGAGTTTGTAAGCTTGGCGACGTCTTATGAACTGAATTTTACTCAAAGCCAGAGGCGAACGTGTAGAAAGCACATAAAAGGGTCGCCTAAGTTACGACAAATCTTGTGACGTAAATTAAGGTAAATCAACTTGTACAGCATACTAAAGGCATTGTCGTAGAGGGCTCAGTCATCAAGTACACTGTACGAATACAACATGATCATTGTGAATTCCTTGCGGTGGAGGTTGCAAGCTTGGCTACGATTTATGAACTCAATTTTACTGAAAGTCAGAGGCGAACGTGGAGAAAGCACATAGAAGGGTCGCCTAAGTTACGACAAATCTTGTGACGTAAATTAAGGTAAATCAACTTATACAGTGCACTATAGTCATAGTAATAATGTGCTAAGTTGACTAGTACACTGTATGAATACAACATGATAATTGTAAATTCTTTGCGGCGGCGCTTGCAAGCTTGGCGACGTCTTATGAAGTCAATTTTACTTAACGTCAGAGGCCAACGTATAAGATGCATATACAAGGAGCGCGAAAGTTATGAACAATCTTGTGACGTGAATTCATGTCAATCAACTTGTACAGTGCACTATAGTCATAGTAATAATGTGCTAAGTTGACTAGTACACTGTACGAATGTACCATGATAATTGTAAATGCTTTGGGGTGGAGGTTGCAAGCTCGGCGACGTCTTATGAACTGAATTTTACTCAAAGTCAGAGGCGAACGTGTAGAAAGCAAATAGTAGGGTCGCCTAAGTTACGACAAATCTTGTGACGTAAATTAAGGTAAATCAACTTGTACAGTGCACTATAGTCATAATAATAATGTGCTAAGTTGACTAGTACACTGTACGAATATACCATGATAATTGTAAATGCTTTGGGGTGGAGGTTGCAAGCTCGGCGACGTCTTATGAACTGAATTTTACTCAAAGTCAGAGGCGAACGTGTAGAAAGCAAATAGAAGGGTCGCCTAAGTTACGACAAATCTTGTGACGTAAATTAAGGTAAATCAACTTGTACAGTGCACTATAGTCATAGTAATAATGTGCTAAGTTGACTAGTACACTGTACGAATACAACATGATACTAGTAAATTCCTTACCGTGGAGGTTGTAAGCTTGGCGACGTCTTATGAACTGAATTTTACTCAAAGTCAGAGGCGAACGTGTAGAAAGCAAATAGAAGGGTCGCCTAAGTTACGACAAATCTTGTGACGTAATTTAAGGTAAATCAACTTGTACAGTGCACTATAGTCATAGTCATAATGTGCTAAGTTGACTAGTACACTTTATGAATACAACATGATACTAGTAAATTCCATGCGGTGGAGTTTGTAAGCTTGGCGACGTCTTATGAACTGAATTTTACTCAAAGCCAGAGGCGAACGTGTAGAAAGCACATAAAAGGGTCGCCTAAGTTACGACAAATCTTGTGACGTAAATTAAGGTAAATCAACTTGTACAGCATACTAAAGGCATTGTTGTAGAGGGCTCAGTCATCAAGTACACTGTACGAATACAACATGATAATTGTGAATTCCTTGCGGTGGAGGTTGCAAGCTTGGCTACGATTTATGAACTCAATTTTACTGAAAGTCAGAGGCGAACGTGCAGAAAGCACATAGAAGGGTCGCCTAAGTTACGACAAATCTTGTGACGTAAATTAAGGTAAATCAACTTGTACAGTGCACTATAGTCATAGTAATAATGTGCTAAGTTGACTAGTACACTGTATGAATACAACATGATAATTGTAAATTCTTTGCGGCGGCGCTTGCAAGCTTGGCGACGTCTTATGAAGTCAATTTTACTTAACGTCAGAGGCCAACGTATAAGATGCATATACAAGGAGCGCGAAAGTTATGAACAATCTTGTGACGTGAATTCATGTCAATCAACTTGTACAGTGCACTATAGTCATAGTAATAATGTGCTAAGTTGACTAGTACACTGTACGAATATACCATGATAATTGTAAATACTTTGGGGTGGAGGTTGCAAGCTCGGCGACGTCTTATGAACTGAATTTTACTCAAAGTCAGAGGCGAACGTTTATAAAGCAAACAGAAGGGTCGCCTAAGTTACGACAAATCTTGTGACGTAAATTAAGGTAAATCAACTTGTACAGTGCACTATAGTCATAATAATAATGTGCTAAGTTGACTAGTACACTGTACGAATATACCATGATAATTGTAAATGCTTTGGGGTGGAGGTTGCAAGCTCGGCGACGTCTTATGAACTGAATTTTACTCAAAGTCAGAGGCGAACGTGTAGACAGCACATAGAAGGGTCGCCTAAGTTACGACAAATCTTGTGACGTGAATTCCAGTAAATCAACTTGTACAGTGCACTATAGTCATAGTAATAATGTGCTAAGTTGACTAGTACACTGTATGAGAACAACATCATAATTGTAAATTCTTTGCGGCGGAGGTTGCAAGCTTGGCGACGTCTTATGAACTGAATTTTACTCAAAGTCAGAGGCGAACGTGTAGAAAGCAAATAGAAGGGTCGCCTAAGTTACGACAAATCTTGTGACGTAAATTAAGGTAAATCAACTTGTACAGTGCACTATAGTCATAGTAATAATGTGCTAAGTTGACTAGTACACTGTACGAATACAACATGATACTAGTAAATTCCATGCGGTGGAGTTTGTAAGCTTGGCGACGTCTTATGAACTGAATTTTACTCAAAGCCAGAGGCGAACGTGTAGAAAGCACATAAAAGGGTCGCCTAAGTTACGACAAATCTTGTGACGTAAATTAAGGTAAATCAACTTGTACAGCATACTAAAGGCATTGTTGTAGAGGGCTCAGTCATCAAGTACACTGTACGAATACAACATGATAATTGTGAATTCCTTGCGGTGGAGGTTGCAAGCTTGGCTACGATTTATGAACTCAATTTTACTGAAAGTCAGAGGCGAACGTGCAGAAAGCACATAGAAGGGTCGCCTAAGTTACGACAAATCTTGTGACGTAAATTAAGGTAAATCAACTTGTACAGTGCACTATAGTCATAGTAATAATATGCTAAGTTGAGTAGTACACTGTACAAATACACCATGATAATTGTAAATGCTTTGGGGTGGAGGTTGCAAGTTTGGCTACGATTTATGAACTCAATTTTACTGAAAGTCAGAGGCGAACGTGCAGAAAGCACATAGAAGGGTCGCCTAAGTTACGACAAATCTTGTGACGTAAATTCCTGTAAATCAACTTGTACAGTGCACTATAGTCATAGTAATAATGTGCTAAGTTGATTAGTGCACTTTATGAATACAACATGATAATTGTAAATTCCGGTAAATCAACTTGTACAGTGCACTATAGTCATAGTAATAATGTGCTAAGTTGAGTAGTACACTGTACAAATACACCATGATAATTGTAAATGCTTTGGGGTGGAGGTTGCAAGCTTGGCTACGATTTATGAACTCAATTTTACATAAAGTCAGAGGCGAACGTGTAGGAAGCACATAGAAGGGTCTCCTAAGTTACGACAAATCTTGTGACGTGAATTCCTGTAAATCAACTTGTACAGTGCACTATAGTCATAGTAATAATGTGCTAAGTTGACTAGTACACTTTATGAATACAACATGATAATTGTAAATTCCGGTAAATCAACTTGTACAGTGCACTATAGTCATAGTCATAATGTGCTAAGTTGAGTAGTACACTGTACGAATACAACATGATAATTTTAAATTCCTTGCGTTGGAGGTTGCAAGCTTGGCGACGTCTTATGGACTGAATTTTACTCAAAGCCAGAGGCGAACGTGTAGAAAGCACATAGAAGGGTCGCCTAAGTTACGACAAATCTTGTGACGTAAATTAAGGTAAATCAACTTGTACAGTGCACTATAGTCATAGTAATAATGTGCTAAGTTGACTAGTACACTGTATGAGAACAACATCATAATTGTAAATTCTTTGCGGCGGAGGTTGCAAGCTTGGCGACGTCTTATGAACTCAATTTTACTTAACGTCAGAGGCGAACGTGTAAGATGCATATACAAGGAGTGCGAAAGTTATGAACAATCTTGTGACGTGAATTCCTGTCAATCAACTTGTACAGTGCACTATAGTCACAGTAATAATGTGCTAAGTTGAGTAGTACACTGTACAAATACACCATGATAATTGTAAATGCTTTGGGGTGGAGGTTGCAAGCTTGGCTACGATTTATGAACTCAATTTTACTGAAAGTCAGAGGCGAACGTGCAGAAAGCACATAGAAGGGTCGCCTAAGTTACGACAAATCTTGTGACGTAAATTCCTGTAAATCAACTTGTACAGTGCACTATAGTCATAGTAATAATGTGCTAAGTTGATTAGTGCACTTTATGAATACAACATGATAATTGTAAATTCCGGTAAATCAACTTGTACAGTGCACTATAGTCATAGTAATAATGTGCTAAGTTGAGTAGTACACTGTACAAATACACCATGATAATTGTAAATGCTTTGGGGTGGAGGTTGCAAGCTTGGCTACGATTTATGAACTCAATTTTACTCAAAGCCAGAGGCGAACGTGTAGACAGCACATAGAAGGGTCGCCTAAGTTACGACAAATCTTGTGACGTGAATTCCTGTCAATCAACTTGTACAGTGCACTATACTCATAGTAATAATGTGCTAAGTTGACTAGTACACTGTACGAATATACCATGATAATTGTAAATACTTTGGGGTGGAGGTTGCAAGCTTGGCGACGTCTTATGGACAGAGTTTTACTTAACGTCAGAGGCGAACGTGTAGGAAGCACATAGAAGGGTCGCCTAAGTTATGACATATCTTGTGACCTAAATTCCTGTAAATCAACTTGTTCAGTGCACTATAGTCATAGTAATAATGTGCTAAGTTGATTAGTACACGGTACGAATATACCATGATAATTGTAAATGCTTTGGGGTGGAGGTTGCAAGCTCGGCGTCGTCTTATGAACTCAATTTCACTTAACGTCAGAGGCGAACGTGTAAGATGCATATACAAGGAGCGCGAAAGTTATGAACAATCTTGTGACGTGAATTCCTGTCAATCAACTTGTACAGTGCACTATACTCATAGTAATAATGTGCTAAGTTGACTAGTACACTGTACGAATATACCATGATAATTGTAAATACTTTGGGGTGGAGGTTGCAAGCTTGGCGACGTCTTATGGACAGAGTTTTACTTAACGTCAGAGGCGAACGTGTAGGAAGCACATAGAAGGGTCGCCTAAGTTATGACATATCTTGTGACCTAAATTCCTGTAAATCAACTTGTTCAGTGCACTATAGTCATAGTAATAATGTGCTAAGTTGATTAGTACACTGTACGAATATACCATGATAATTGTAAATGCTTTGGGGTGGAGGTTGCAAGCTCGGCGTCGTCTTATGAACTCAATTTTACTTAACGTCAGAGGCGAACGTGTAAGATGCATATACAAGGAGCGCGAAAGTTATGAACAATCTTGTGACGTGAATTCCTGTCAATCAACTTGTACAGTGCACTATACTCATAGTAATAATGTGTTAAGTTGACTAGTACACTGTACGAATACAACATGATACTAGTAAATTCCATGCGGTGGAGGTTGTAAGCTTGGCGACGTCTTATGAACTGAATTTTACTCAAAGCCAGAGGCGAACGTGTAGAAAGCACATAAAAGGGTCGCCTAAGTTACGACAAATCTTGTGACGTAAATTAAGGTAAATCAACTTGAACAGCATACTAAAGGTATTGTCGTAGAGGGCTCAGTCATCAAGTACACTGTACGAATACAACATGATAATTGTGAATTCCTTTCGGTGGAGGTTGCAAGCTTGGCTACGATTTATGAACTCAATTTTACTGAAAGTCAGAGGCGAACGTGCAGAAAGCACATAGAAGGGTCGCACTATGTTACGACAAATCTTGTGACGTAAATTAAGGTAAATCAACTTGTACAGTGCACTATAGTCATAGTAATAATGTGCTAAGTTGACTAGTAGACTGTACGAATATACCATGATAATTGTAAATGCTTTGGGGTGGAGGTTGCAAGCTCGGCGTCGTCTTATGAACTGAATTTTACTCAAAGTCAGATACGAACGTGTAGAAAGCAAATGAAGGGTCGCCTATGTTACGACAAATCTTGTGACGTAAATTAAGGTAAATCAACTTGTACAGTGCACTATAGTCATAATAATAATGTGCTAAGTTGACTAGTACACTGTACGAATACAACATGATACTAGTAAATTCCATGCGGTGGAGTTTGTAAGCTTGGCGACGTCTTATGAACTGAATTTTACTCAAAGCCAGAGGCGAACGTGTAGAAAGCACATAAAAGGGTCGCCTAAGTTACGACAAATCTTGTGACGTAAATTAAGGTAAATCAACTTGTACAGCATACTAAAGGCATTGTCGTAGAGGGCTCAGTCATCAAGTACACTGTACGAATACAACATGATAATTGTGAATTCCTTGCGGTGGAGGTTGCAAGCTTGGCGACGTCTTATGAAGTCAATTTTACTTAACGTCAGAGGCCAACGTATAAGATGCATATACAAGGAGCGCGAAAGTTATGAACAATCTTGTGACGTGAATTCCTGTCAATCAACTTGTACAGTGCATTATAGTCACAGTAATAATGTGCTAAGTTGAGTAGTACACTGTACAAATACACCATGATAATTGTAAATGCTTTGGGGTGGAGGTTGCAAGCTTGGCTACGATTTATGAACTCAATTTTACTGAAAGTCAGAGGCGAACGTGTAGGAAGCACATAGAAGGGTCGCCTAAGTTACGACAAATCTTGTGACGTGAATTCCTGTAAATCAACTTGTACAGTGCACTATAGTCATAGTAATAATGTGCTAAGTTGACTAGTACACTTTATGAATACAACATGATAATTGTAAATTCCGGTAAATCAACTTGTACAGTGCACTATAGTCATAGTCATAATGTGCTAAGTTGAGTAGTACACTGTACGAATACAACATGATAATTTTAAATTCCTTGCGTTGGAGGTTGCAAGCTTGGCGACGTCTTATGGACTGAATTTTACTCAAAGCCAGAGGCGAACGTGTAGAAAGCACATAGAAGGGTCGCCTAAGTTACGACAAATCTTGTGACGTAAATTAAGGTAAATCAACTTGTACAGTGCACTATAGTCATAGTAATAATGTGCTAAGTTGACTAGTACACTGTATGAGAACAACATCATAATTGTAAATTCTTTGCGGCGGAGGTTGCAAGCTTGGCGACGTCTTATGAACTCAATTTTACTTAACGTCAGAGGCGAACGTGTAAGATGCATATACAAGGAGTGCGAAAGTTATGAACAATCTTGTGACGTGAATTCCTGTCAATCAACTTGTACAGTGCACTATAGTCACAGTAATAATGTGCTAAGTTGAGTAGTACACTGTACAAATACACCATGATAATTGTAAATGCTTTGGGGTGGAGGTTGCAAGCTTGGCTACGATTTATGAACTCAATTTTACTGAAAGTCAGAGGCGAACGTGCAGAAAGCACATAGAAGGGTCGCCTAAGTTACGACAAATCTTGTGACGTAAATTCCTGTAAATCAACTTGTACAGTGCACTATAGTCATAGTAATAATGTGCTAAGTTGATTAGTGCACTTTATGAATACAACATGATAATTGTAAATTCCGGTAAATCAACTTGTACAGTGCACTATAGTCATAGTAATAATGTGCTAAGTTGAGTAGTACACTGTACAAATACACCATGATAATTGTAAATGCTTTGGGGTGGAGGTTGCAAGCTTGGCTACGATTTATGAACTCAATTTTACTCAAAGCCAGAGGCGAACGTGTAGACAGCACATAGAAGGGTCGCCTAAGTTACGACAAATCTTGTGACGTGAATTCCTGTCAATCAACTTGTACAGTGCACTATACTCATAGTAATAATGTGCTAAGTTGACTAGTACACTGTACGAATATACCATGATAATTGTAAATACTTTGGGGTGGAGGTTGCAAGCTTGGCGACGTCTTATGGACAGAGTTTTACTTAACGTCAGAGGCGAACGTGTAGGAAGCA
The DNA here is from genome assembly GCF_024137745.1 of Phymastichus coffea. Lineage (NCBI taxonomy): Eukaryota > Metazoa > Arthropoda > Insecta > Hymenoptera > Eulophidae > Phymastichus > Phymastichus coffea. Next base: position 171,849 of record NW_026707031.1, on the reverse strand, counting down.
CATAGAAGGGTCGCCTAAGTTATGACATATCTTGTGACCTAAATTCCTGTAAATCAACTTGTTCAGTGCACTATAGTCATAGTAATAATGTGCTAAGTTGATTAGTACACGGTACGAATATACCATGATAATTGTAAATGCTTTGGGGTGGAGGTTGCAAGCTCGGCGTCGTCTTATGAACTCAATTTCACTTAACGTCAGAGGCGAACGTGTAAGATGCATATACAAGGAGCGCGAAAGTTATGAACAATCTTGTGACGTGAATTCCTGTCAATCAACTTGTACAGTGCACTATACTCATAGTAATAATGTGCTAAGTTGACTAGTACACTGTACGAATATACCATGATAATTGTAAATACTTTGGGGTGGAGGTTGCAAGCTTGGCGACGTCTTATGGACAGAGTTTTACTTAACGTCAGAGGCGAACGTGTAGGAAGCACATAGAAGGGTCGCCTAAGTTATGACATATCTTGTGACCTAAATTCCTGTAAATCAACTTGTTCAGTGCACTATAGTCATAGTAATAATGTGCTAAGTTGATTAGTACACTGTACGAATATACCATGATAATTGTAAATGCTTTGGGGTGGAGGTTGCAAGCTCGGCGTCGTCTTATGAACTCAATTTTACTTAACGTCAGAGGCGAACGTGTAAGATGCATATACAAGGAGCGCGAAAGTTATGAACAATCTTGTGACGTGAATTCCTGTCAATCAACTTGTACAGTGCACTATACTCATAGTAATAATGTGTTAAGTTGACTAGTACACTGTACGAATACAACATGATACTAGTAAATTCCATGCGGTGGAGGTTGTAAGCTTGGCGACGTCTTATGAACTGAATTTTACTCAAAGCCAGAGGCGAACGTGTAGAAAGCACATAAAAGGGTCGCCTAAGTTACGACAAATCTTGTGACGTAAATTAAGGTAAATCAACTTGAACAGCATACTAAAGGTATTGTCGTAGAGGGCTCAGTCATCAAGTACACTGTACGAATACAACATGATAATTGTGAATTCCTTTCGGTGGAGGTTGCAAGCTTGGCTACGATTTATGAACTCAATTTTACTGAAAGTCAGAGGCGAACGTGCAGAAAGCACATAGAAGGGTCGCACTATGTTACGACAAATCTTGTGACGTAAATTAAGGTAAATCAACTTGTACAGTGCACTATAGTCATAGTAATAATGTGCTAAGTTGACTAGTAGACTGTACGAATATACCATGATAATTGTAAATGCTTTGGGGTGGAGGTTGCAAGCTCGGCGTCGTCTTATGAACTGAATTTTACTCAAAGTCAGATACGAACGTGTAGAAAGCAAATGAAGGGTCGCCTATGTTACGACAAATCTTGTGACGTAAATTAAGGTAAATCAACTTGTACAGTGCACTATAGTCATAATAATAATGTGCTAAGTTGACTAGTACACTGTACGAATACAACATGATACTAGTAAATTCCATGCGGTGGAGTTTGTAAGCTTGGCGACGTCTTATGAACTGAATTTTACTCAAAGCCAGAGGCGAACGTGTAGAAAGCACATAAAAGGGTCGCCTAAGTTACGACAAATCTTGTGACGTAAATTAAGGTAAATCAACTTGTACAGCATACTAAAGGCATTGTCGTAGAGGGCTCAGTCATCAAGTACACTGTACGAATACAACATGATAATTGTGAATTCCTTGCGGTGGAGGTTGCAAGCTTGGCGACGTCTTATGAAGTCAATTTTACTTAACGTCAGAGGCCAACGTATAAGATGCATATACAAGGAGCGCGAAAGTTATGAACAATCTTGTGACGTGAATTCCTGTCAATCAACTTGTACAGTGCATTATAGTCACAGTAATAATGTGCTAAGTTGAGTAGTACACTGTACAAATACACCATGATAATTGTAAATGCTTTGGGGTGGAGGTTGCAAGCTTGGCTACGATTTATGAACTCAATTTTACTGAAAGTCAGAGGCGAACGTGTAGGAAGCACATAGAAGGGTCGCCTAAGTTACGACAAATCTTGTGACGTGAATTCCTGTAAATCAACTTGTACAGTGCACTATAGTCATAGTAATAATGTGCTAAGTTGACTAGTACACTTTATGAATACAACATGATAATTGTAAATTCCGGTAAATCAACTTGTACAGTGCACTATAGTCATAGTCATAATGTGCTAAGTTGAGTAGTACACTGTACGAATACAACATGATAATTTTAAATTCCTTGCGTTGGAGGTTGCAAGCTTGGCGACGTCTTATGGACTGAATTTTACTCAAAGCCAGAGGCGAACGTGTAGAAAGCACATAGAAGGGTCGCCTAAGTTACGACAAATCTTGTGACGTAAATTAAGGTAAATCAACTTGTACAGTGCACTATAGTCATAGTAATAATGTGCTAAGTTGACTAGTACACTGTATGAGAACAACATCATAATTGTAAATTCTTTGCGGCGGAGGTTGCAAGCTTGGCGACGTCTTATGAACTCAATTTTACTTAACGTCAGAGGCGAACGTGTAAGATGCATATACAAGGAGTGCGAAAGTTATGAACAATCTTGTGACGTGAATTCCTGTCAATCAACTTGTACAGTGCACTATAGTCACAGTAATAATGTGCTAAGTTGAGTAGTACACTGTACAAATACACCATGATAATTGTAAATGCTTTGGGGTGGAGGTTGCAAGCTTGGCTACGATTTATGAACTCAATTTTACTGAAAGTCAGAGGCGAACGTGCAGAAAGCACATAGAAGGGTCGCCTAAGTTACGACAAATCTTGTGACGTAAATTCCTGTAAATCAACTTGTACAGTGCACTATAGTCATAGTAATAATGTGCTAAGTTGATTAGTGCACTTTATGAATACAACATGATAATTGTAAATTCCGGTAAATCAACTTGTACAGTGCACTATAGTCATAGTAATAATGTGCTAAGTTGAGTAGTACACTGTACAAATACACCATGATAATTGTAAATGCTTTGGGGTGGAGGTTGCAAGCTTGGCTACGATTTATGAACTCAATTTTACTCAAAGCCAGAGGCGAACGTGTAGACAGCACATAGAAGGGTCGCCTAAGTTACGACAAATCTTGTGACGTGAATTCCTGTCAATCAACTTGTACAGTGCACTATACTCATAGTAATAATGTGCTAAGTTGACTAGTACACTGTACGAATATACCATGATAATTGTAAATACTTTGGGGTGGAGGTTGCAAGCTTGGCGACGTCTTATGGACAGAGTTTTACTTAACGTCAGAGGCGAACGTGTAGGAAGCACATAGAAGGGTCGCCTAAGTTATGACATATCTTGTGACCTAAATTCCTGTAAATCAACTTGTTCAGTGCACTATAGTCATAGTAATAATGTGCTAAGTTGATTAGTACACGGTACGAATATACCATGATAATTGTAAATGCTTTGGGGTGGAGGTTGCAAGCTCGGCGTCGTCTTATGAACTCAATTTCACTTAACGTCAGAGGCGAACGTGTAAGATGCATATACAAGGAGCGCGAAAGTTATGAACAATCTTGTGACGTGAATTCCTGTCAATCAACTTGTACAGTGCACTATACTCATAGTAATAATGTGCTAAGTTGACTAGTACACTGTACGAATATACCATGATAATTGTAAATACTTTGGGGTGGAGGTTGCAAGCTTGGCGACGTCTTATGGACAGAGTTTTACTTAACGTCAGAGGCGAACGTGTAGGAAGCACATAGAAGGGTCGCCTAAGTTATGACATATCTTGTGACCTAAATTCCTGTAAATCAACTTGTTCAGTGCACTATAGTCATAGTAATAATGTGCTAAGTTGATTAGTACACTGTACGAATATACCATGATAATTGTAAATGCTTTGGGGTGGAGGTTGCAAGCTCGGCGTCGTCTTATGAACTCAATTTTACTTAACGTCAGAGGCGAACGTGTAAGATGCATATACAAGGAGCGCGAAAGTTATGAACAATCTTGTGACGTGAATTCCTGTCAATCAACTTGTACAGTGCACTATACTCATAGTAATAATGTGTTAAGTTGACTAGTACACTGTACGAATACAACATGATACTAGTAAATTCCATGCGGTGGAGGTTGTAAGCTTGGCGACGTCTTATGAACTGAATTTTACTCAAAGCCAGAGGCGAACGTGTAGAAAGCACATAAAAGGGTCGCCTAAGTTACGACAAATCTTGTGACGTAAATTAAGGTAAATCAACTTGAACAGCATACTAAAGGTATTGTCGTAGAGGGCTCAGTCATCAAGTACACTGTACGAATACAACATGATAATTGTGAATTCCTTTCGGTGGAGGTTGCAAGCTTGGCTACGATTTATGAACTCAATTTTACTGAAAGTCAGAGGCGAACGTGCAGAAAGCACATAGAAGGGTCGCACTATGTTACGACAAATCTTGTGACGTAAATTAAGGTAAATCAACTTGTACAGTGCACTATAGTCATAGTAATAATGTGCTAAGTTGACTAGTAGACTGTACGAATATACCATGATAATTGTAAATGCTTTGGGGTGGAGGTTGCAAGCTCGGCGTCGTCTTATGAACTGAATTTTACTCAAAGTCAGATACGAACGTGTAGAAAGCAAATGAAGGGTCGCCTATGTTACGACAAATCTTGTGACGTAAATTAAGGTAAATCAACTTGTACAGTGCACTATAGTCATAATAATAATGTGCTAAGTTGACTAGTACACTGTACGAATACAACATGATACTAGTAAATTCCATGCGGTGGAGTTTGTAAGCTTGGCGACGTCTTATGAACTGAATTTTACTCAAAGCCAGAGGCGAACGTGTAGAAAGCACATAAAAGGGTCGCCTAAGTTACGACAAATCTTGTGACGTAAATTAAGGTAAATCAACTTGTACAGCATACTAAAGGCATTGTCGTAGAGGGCTCAGTCATCAAGTACACTGTACGAATACAACATGATAATTGTGAATTCCTTGCGGTGGAGGTTGCAAGCTTGGCGACGTCTTATGAAGTCAATTTTACTTAACGTCAGAGGCCAACGTATAAGATGCATATACAAGGAGCGCGAAAGTTATGAACAATCTTGTGACGTGAATTCCTGTCAATCAACTTGTACAGTGCATTATAGTCACAGTAATAATGTGCTAAGTTGAGTAGTACACTGTACAAATACACCATGATAATTGTAAATGCTTTGGGGTGGAGGTTGCAAGCTTGGCTACGATTTATGAACTCAATTTTACTGAAAGTCAGAGGCGAACGTGTAGGAAGCACATAGAAGGGTCGCCTAAGTTACGACAAATCTTGTGACGTGAATTCCTGTAAATCAACTTGTACAGTGCACTATAGTCATAGTAATAATGTGCTAAGTTGACTAGTACACTTTATGAATACAACATGATAATTGTAAATTCCGGTAAATCAACTTGTACAGTGCACTATAGTCATAGTCATAATGTGCTAAGTTGAGTAGTACACTGTACGAATACAACATGATAATTTTAAATTCCTTGCGTTGGAGGTTGCAAGCTTGGCGACGTCTTATGGACTGAATTTTACTCAAAGCCAGAGGCGAACGTGTAGAAAGCACATAGAAGGGTCGCCTAAGTTACGACAAATCTTGTGACGTAAATTAAGGTAAATCAACTTGTACAGTGCACTATAGTCATAGTAATAATGTGCTAAGTTGACTAGTACACTGTATGAGAACAACATCATAATTGTAAATTCTTTGCGGCGGAGGTTGCAAGCTTGGCGACGTCTTATGAACTCAATTTTACTTAACGTCAGAGGCGAACGTGTAAGATGCATATACAAGGAGTGCGAAAGTTATGAACAATCTTGTGACGTGAATTCCTGTCAATCAACTTGTACAGTGCACTATAGTCACAGTAATAATGTGCTAAGTTGAGTAGTACACTGTACAAATACACCATGATAATTGTAAATGCTTTGGGGTGGAGGTTGCAAGCTTGGCTACGATTTATGAACTCAATTTTACTGAAAGTCAGAGGCGAACGTGCAGAAAGCACATAGAAGGGTCGCCTAAGTTACGACAAATCTTGTGACGTAAATTCCTGTAAATCAACTTGTACAGTGCACTATAGTCATAGTAATAATGTGCTAAGTTGATTAGTGCACTTTATGAATACAACATGATAATTGTAAATTCCGGTAAATCAACTTGTACAGTGCACTATAGTCATAGTAATAATGTGCTAAGTTGAGTAGTACACTGTACAAATACACCATGATAATTGTAAATGCTTTGGGGTGGAGGTTGCAAGCTTGGCTACGATTTATGAACTCAATTTTACTCAAAGCCAGAGGCGAACGTGTAGACAGCACATAGAAGGGTCGCCTAAGTTACGACAAATCTTGTGACGTGAATTCCTGTCAATCAACTTGTACAGTGCACTATACTCATAGTAATAATGTGCTAAGTTGACTAGTACACTGTACGAATATACCATGATAATTGTAAATACTTTGGGGTGGAGGTTGCAAGCTTGGCGACGTCTTATGGACAGAGTTTTACTTAACGTCAGAGGCGAACGTGTAGGAAGCACATAGAAGGGTCGCCTAAGTTATGACATATCTTGTGACCTAAATTCCTGTAAATCAACTTGTTCAGTGCACTATAGTCATAGTAATAATGTGCTAAGTTGATTAGTACACGGTACGAATATACCATGATAATTGTAAATGCTTTGGGGTGGAGGTTGCAAGCTCGGCGTCGTCTTATGAACTCAATTTCACTTAACGTCAGAGGCGAACGTGTAAGATGCATATACAAGGAGCGCGAAAGTTATGAACAATCTTGTGACGTGAATTCCTGTCAATCAACTTGTACAGTGCACTATACTCATAGTAATAATGTGCTAAGTTGACTAGTACACTGTACGAATATACCATGATAATTGTAAATACTTTGGGGTGGAGGTTGCAAGCTTGGCGACGTCTTATGGACAGAGTTTTACTTAACCCATTAAAGCCCACGCTAAGACTGGTTGAGATAGCGACAAACAAACTGTGCTATCTTTTGCATAAGTGAAAAATAAAATATACGTATTTTTTTTTATGTTATTTTCAATTGTTTATAACAAATTATTTAAACAAATTACAAAAAAATTCATAATTATCAAAATCTAAATGCGGGAATCGATTCTGGAGGTGAAATCAAGACGAAAACCTATATAACACTTTTTTGTCAGAATTCAATTTGTTAGTGTAACGTAGGAATAAACAATTGCATGTTGGGGAGAAAAAGTGACCATGTCAAGTCCCAAGCAAAATCTATCTGGAATAGCAAAAAATAAACTGTGCTATCCTTTGCATAAGTGAAAAATAAAATATATATATTTTTTCTTATGTCATTTGCAATTGTTTATAACAAATTATTTAAACAAATTACAAAAAAATTCATAATTTTCAAAATCTGAATGCGGAAATCGATTCGGGGGATAAAATTGAGATGAAAACCTATATAACACTTTTTTGTCAGAGTTCAATTTGATATCTTTATGTAGAAATAAACTATTGACAAATAAGTGTTTTCATTCTCACACATGGTATCTGGAATCATATCAGTATTTTTTACTGATAAATTTTGAGATCTTATACTGTAATTGGATAAGTTTATTTCATTTCGTAAATCCTTCCGTGTTAGAGATCACGTTTGAGTGGCGGGCTAACGGTTGAAAACATTTATACATTGGATCTATTCTTTGAAATAATAATTTTGGAAAACTTTTAGTTTTTATTTTGTTCTAAATTGGTAACGTTACTGATAATGCCGAGACGGAGAATTAGCGATCTACCAAATTTAGTTGAAGATTCTGATAGTGATGAAGGTCAACATATTGATATAGCATTCATTCCTAATGAATATGAAAGTTCAGATGGAGATTCGGACGGTGATCCAAATGAAGATACATTATCAAATGAATTACCATCAGGTTCTTACGAACATGTTAAAAGTACATACACAAGTACTCAGAAATTGTTGGAACCGAATCATAAGTACAGTTGGAAAAATGATGCTTTGAATGATATTTCTCCGCATGTCGAGAGCAACTTCAATATTTCACCTATTTCATCATTGCAATCCAAAAATGCTTTTGAGTTGTTTGAGGTTTTCTTTTCGAAATCAATGAAAAACCATATCATTGAAGCCACTTCTGAAAATCATTTTGATTTATGTATGGATGATCTAGAAAAATTTATTACAATCATAATGATTACTATCTTCAATTCTAGAAAAAGTATTCGTGATTACTGGTCAAAAAAGCGAATACTTCAGTGTCCAGTAATTGCGGAACTTATGTCTAGAAATAATTTCGTTGCCATAAAAAAGAACATACGATTCTATAAACTTCAAGAAACTGATCAAAATGATAAAGTCTGGAAGGTTAGAACTCTGTATGATATGTTTCGTGAGAATTGTATGCAATTTGGTTTCTTTGACTATAATTTATCAATAGATGAGATAATGGTAAAATACTTTGGTAGGTTTGGTATCAAGCAATGTATAAGGAATAAACCCATTAGATTTGGAATAAAAGAATGGGCAGTCTGTTCTTCTGATGGGTATATATATGATCTTGATATTTACACTGGTAAATCAGGAATCGATGAACGAAATCCTTTAGTTGCCGTTGGTTTAGGGTCTAGAGTGGTGATAAAGTTACTTTCGAATTTATTAGAAAAAACACAGAGAGAAGAACTGAAAAAGTATCATATTTATTTTGACAACTTTTTCACAAACCCAGATCTTATGATTCATTTGAAAAAAAATGGTTTATCGGGGACAGGAACTGTTCGGCATAATCGTGTGAAAGTGAAAGTCGAAATGCCAAAAAAAGCTAAAAGAGGATACACTATTTCAATGCATGAAGTGAATTCAAAATTGAATTATATTACAGTTATGGACTCAAAGCCAGTATCGATTCTCTCTTCGAAATATGGAAATGAACCAAAAGTTGAAATGCAGAGATGGCAGGACTCATCGAAAAAATCTATTCTTTTTCCTCATTGTTTCTCTATGTATAATGAACACATGGGTGGCGTCGATCTACATGATCAACACTGTAATGCTTTGATGCCTACAATTCGAAGTAAGAAATGGACATGGTGCCTTGTATTACGGCTCATCCAAGCATCCTTAGCAAACGCTACAGTGATTTACAATAAGTTACATCCAGACGAAAGAAAAGGTTCCAAAGATATTGTTCAAGAAGTTTGTGAATATTATATTGACAAGTTATCTTCCAAACGTCCCCCCAAACGACAGAAACAGAGTGAAACTTCATCCCAAGAACACGTGATGAAACATGGGAGTCTTAGGAAATGTGGAATTTCAACATGTCGGACAAGAACGGAATGGTATTGTGAGAAATGTTCTATGCCTGTTTGCAAAAGTCATAAAGAAGGACATGGCAATGAACAATAATTCAATCCCACCGATTATATTTACAATAATTCATGCCAATATTGATGGGTAAATACAATAATTAGCTTCATTTTATACGATTTTTTGAAACACTCTCAGGAGGCCGAATGTTTCTTCCTTCATTATAATAACTAATTGGCCTCTGACAGAAAAGTGTTATATAGGTTTTCGTCTAAACTTTACCCCCAGAATCGATTTCCGCATTCAGATTTTGAAAATTATAAATTTTTTTATAATTTGTTTAAATAGTTTGTTATAAACAATTGCAAATGACATAAGAAAAAATATATATATTTTATTTTTCACTTATGCAAAGGATAGCACAGTTTATTTTTTGCTATTCCAGATAGATTTTGCTTGGGACTTGACATGGTCACTTTTTCTCCCCAACATGCAATTGTTTATTCCTACGTTACACTAACAAATTGAATTCTGACAAAAAAGTGTTATATAGGTTTTCGTCTTGATTTCACCTCCAGAATCGATTCCCGCATTTAGATTTTGATAATTATGAATTTTTTTGTAATTTGTTTAAATAATTTGTTATAAACAATTGAAAATAACATAAAAAAAAATACGTATATTTTATTTTTCACTTATGCAAAAGATAGCACAGTTTGTTTGTCGCTATCTCAACCAGTCTTAGCGTGGGCTTTAATGGGTTAACGTCAGAGGCGAACGTGTAGGAAGCACATAGAAGGGTCGCCTAAGTTATGACATATCTTGTGACCTAAATTCCTGTAAATCAACTTGTTCAGTGCACTATAGTCATAGTAATAATGTGCTAAGTTGATTAGTACACTGTACGAATATACCATGATAATTGTAAATGCTTTGGGGTGGAGGTTGCAAGCTCGGCGTCGTCTTATGAACTCAATTTTACTTAACGTCAGAGGCGAACGTGTAAGATGCATATACAAGGAGCGCGAAAGTTATGAACAATCTTGTGACGTGAATTCCTGTCAATCAACTTGTACAGTGCACTATACTCATAGTAATAATGTGTTAAGTTGACTAGTACACTGTACGAATACAACATGATACTAGTAAATTCCATGCGGTGGAGGTTGTAAGCTTGGCGACGTCTTATGAACTGAATTTTACTCAAAGCCAGAGGCGAACGTGTAGAAAGCACATAAAAGGGTCGCCTAAGTTACGACAAATCTTGTGACGTAAATTAAGGTAAATCAACTTGAACAGCATACTAAAGGTATTGTCGTAGAGGGCTCAGTCATCAAGTACACTGTACGAATACAACATGATAATTGTGAATTCCTTTCGGTGGAGGTTGCAAGCTTGGCTACGATTTATGAACTCAATTTTACTGAAAGTCAGAGGCGAACGTGCAGAAAGCACATAGAAGGGTCGCACTATGTTACGACAAATCTTGTGACGTAAATTAAGGTAAATCAACTTGTACAGTGCACTATAGTCATAGTAATAATGTGCTAAGTTGACTAGTAGACTGTACGAATATACCATGATAATTGTAAATGCTTTGGGGTGGAGGTTGCAAGCTCGGCGTCGTCTTATGAACTGAATTTTACTCAAAGTCAGATACGAACGTGTAGAAAGCAAATGAAGGGTCGCCTATGTTACGACAAATCTTGTGACGTAAATTAAGGTAAATCAACTTGTACAGTGCACTATAGTCATAATAATAATGTGCTAAGTTGACTAGTACACTGTACGAATACAACATGATACTAGTAAATTCCATGCGGTGGAGTTTGTAAGCTTGGCGACGTCTTATGAACTGAATTTTACTCAAAGCCAGAGGCGAACGTGTAGAAAGCACATAAAAGGGTCGCCTAAGTTACGACAAATCTTGTGACGTAAATTAAGGTAAATCAACTTGTACAGCATACTAAAGGCATTGTCGTAGAGGGCTCAGTCATCAAGTACACTGTACGAATACAACATGATAATTGTGAATTCCTTGCGGTGGAGGTTGCAAGCTTGGCTACGATTTATGAACTCAATTTTACTGAAAGTCAGAGGCGAACGTGGAGAAAGCACATAGAAGGGTCGCCTAAGTTACGACAAATCTTGTGACGTAAATTAAGGTAAATCAACTTGTACAGTGCACTATAGTCATAGTAATAATGTGCTAAGTTGACTAGTACACTGTATGAATACAACATGATAATTGTAAATTCTTTGCGGCGGCGCTTGCAAGCTTGGCGACGTCTTATGAAGTCAATTTTACTTAACGTCAGAGGCCAACGTATAAGATGCATATACAAGGAGCGCGAAAGTTATGAACAATCTTGTGACGTGAATTCATGTCAATCAACTTGTACAGTGCACTATAGTCATAGTAATAATGTGCTAAGTTGACTAGTACACTGTACGAATATACCATGATAATTGTAAATGCTTTGGGGTGGAGGTTGCAAGCTCGGCGACGTCTTATGAACTGAATTTTACTCAAAGTCAGAGGCGAACGTGTAGAAAGCAAATAGTAGGGTCGCCTAAGTTACGACAAATCTTGTGACGTAAATTAAGGTAAATCAACTTGTACAGTGCACTATAGTCATAATAATAATGTGCTAAGTTGACTAGTACACTGTACGAATATACCATGATAATTGTAAATGCTTTGGGGTGGAGGTTGCAAGCTCGGCGACGTCTTATGAACTGAATTTTACTCAAAGTCAGAGGCGAACGTGTAGAAAGTAAATAGAAGGGTCGCCTAAGTTACGACAAATCTTGTGACGTAAATTAAGGTAAATCAACTTGTACAGTGCACTATAGTCATAGTAATAATGTGCTAAGTTGACTAGTACACTGTACGAATACAACATGATACTAGTAAATTCCTTACCGTGGAGGTTGTAAGCTTGGCGACGTCTTATGAACTGAATTTTACTCAAAGTCAGAGGCGAACGTGTAGAAAGCAAATAGAAGGGTCGCCTAAGTTACGACAAATCTTGTGACGTAATTTAAGGTAAATCAACTTGTACAGTGCACTATAGTCATAGTCATAATGTGCTAAGTTGACTAGTACACTTTATGAATACAACATGATACTAGTAAATTCCATGCGGTGGAGTTTGTAAGCTTGGCGACGTCTTATGAACTGAATTTTACTCAAAGCCAGAGGCGAACGTGTAGAAAGCACATAAAAGGGTCGCCTAAGTTACGACAAATCTTGTGACGTAAATTAAGGTAAATCAACTTGTACAGCATACTAAAGGCATTGTTGTAGAGGGCTCAGTCATCAAGTACACTGTACGAATACAACATGATAATTGTGAATTCCTTGCGGTGGAGGTTGCAAGCTTGGCTACGATTTATGAACTCAATTTTACTGAAAGTCAGAGGCGAACGTGCAGAAAGCACATAGAAGGGTCGCCTAAGTTACGACAAATCTTGTGACGTAAATTAAGGTAAATCAACTTGTACAGTGCACTATAGTCATAGTAATAATGTGCTAAGTTGACTAGTACACTGTATGAATACAACATGATAATTGTAAATTCTTTGCGGCGGCGCTTGCAAGCTTGGCGACGTCTTATGAAGTCAATTTTACTTAACGTCAGAGGCCAACGTATAAGATGCATATACAAGGAGCGCGAAAGTTATGAACAATCTTGTGACGTGAATTCATGTCAATCAACTTGTACAGTGCACTATAGTCATAGTAATAATGTGCTAAGTTGACTAGTACACTGTACGAATATACCATGATAATTGTAAATGCTTTGGGGTGGAGGTTGCAAGCTCGGCGACGTCTTATGAACTGAATTTTACTCAAAGTCAGAGGCGAACGTGTAGAAAGCAAACAGAAGGGTCGCCTAAGTTACGACAAATCTTGTGACGTAAATTAAGGTAAATCAACTTGTACAGTGCACTATAGTCATAATAATAATGTGCTAAGTTGACTAGTACACTGTACGAATATACCATGATAATTGTAAATGCTTTGGGGTGGAGGTTCCAAGCTCGGCGACGTCTTATGAACTGAATTTTACTCAAAGTCAGAGGCGAACGTGTAGACAGCACATAGAAGGGTCGCCTAAGTTACGACAAATCTTGTGACGTGAATTACAGTAAATCAACTTGTACAGTGCACTATAGTCATAGTAATAATGTGCTAAGTTGACTAGTACACTGTATGAGAACAACATCATAATTGTAAATTCTTTGCGGCGGAGGTTGCAAGCTTGGCGACGTCTTATGAACTCAATTTTACTTAACGTCAGAGGCGAACGTGTAAGATGCATATACAAGGAGTGCGAAAGTTATGAACAATCTTGTGACGTGAATTCCTGTCAATCAACTTGTACAGTGCATTATAGTCACAGTAATAATGTGCTAAGTTGAGTAGTACACTGTACAAATACACCATGATAATTGTAAATGCTTTGGGGTGGAGGTTGCAAGCTTGGCTACGATTTATGAACTCAATTTTACTGAAAGTCAGAGGCGAACGTGCAGAAAGCACATAGAAGGGTCGCCTAAGTTACGACAAATCTTGTGACGTAAATTCCTGTAAATCAACTTGTACAGTGCACTATAGTCATAATAATAATGTGCTAAGTTGACTAGTACACTGTACGAATATACCATGATAATTGTAAATGCTTTGGGGTGGAGGTTGCAAGCTCGGCGACGTCTTATGAACTGAATTTTACTCAAAGTCAGAGGCGAACGTGTAGAAAGCAAATAGAAGGGTCGCCTAAGTTACGACAAATCTTGTGACGTAAATTAAGGTAAATCAACTTGTACAGTGCACTATAGTCATAGTAATAATGTGCTAAGTTGACTAGTACACTGTACGAATACAACATGATACTAGTAAATTCCTTACCGTGGAGGTTGTAAGCTTGGCGACGTCTTATGAACTGAATTTTACTCAAAGTCAGAGGCGAACGTGTAGAAAGCAAATAGAAGGGTCGCCTAAGTTACGACAAATCTTGTGACGTAATTTAAGGTAAATCAACTTGTACAGTGCACTATAGTCATAGTCATAATGTGCTAAGTTGACTAGTACACTTTATGAATACAACATGATACTAGTAAATTCCATGCGGTGGAGTTTGTAAGCTTGGCGACGTCTTATGAACTGAATTTTACTCAAAGCCAGAGGCGAACGTGTAGAAAGCACATAAAAGGGTCGCCTAAGTTACGACAAATCTTGTGACGTAAATTAAGGTAAATCAACTTGTACAGCATACTAAAGGCATTGTTGTAGAGGGCTCAGTCATCAAGTACACTGTACGAATACAACATGATAATTGTGAATTCCTTGCGGTGGAGGTTGCAAGCTTGGCTACGATTTATGAACTCAATTTTACTGAAAGTCAGAGGCGAACGTGCAGAAAGCACATAGAAGGGTCGCCTAAGTTACGACAAATCTTGTGACGTAAATTAAGGTAAATCAACTTGTACAGTGCACTATAGTCATAGTAATAATGTGCTAAGTTGACTAGTACACTGTATGCATACAACATGATAATTGTAAATTCTTTGCGGCGGCGCTTGCAAGCTTGGCGACGTCTTATGAAGTCAATTTTACTTAACGTCAGAGGCCAACGTATAAGATGCATATACAAGGAGCGCCTAAGTTACGACAAATCTTGTGACGTGAATTACAGTAAATCAACTTGTACAGTGCACTATAGTCATAGTAATAATGTGCTAAGTTGACTAGTACTCTGTATGAGAACAACATCATAATTGTAAATTCTTTGCGGCGGAGGTTGCAAGCTTGGCGACGTCTTGTGAACTCAATTTTACTTAACGTCAGAGGCGAACGTGTAAGATGCATATACAAGGAGTGCGAAAGTTATGAACAATCTTGTGACGTGAATTCCTGTCAATCAACTTGTACAGTGCATTATAGTCACAGTAATAATGTGCTAAGTTGAGTAGTACACTGTACAAATACACCATGATAATTGTAAATGCTTTGGGGTGGAGGTTGCAAGCTTGGCTACGATTTATGAACTCAATTTTACTGAAAGTCAGAGGCGAACGTGCAGAAAGCACATAGAAGGGTCGCCTAAGTTACGACAAATCTTGTGACGTAAATTCCTGTAAATCAACTTGTACAGTGCACTATAGTCATAGTAATAATGTGCTAAGTTGATTAGTGCACTTTATGAATACAACATGATAATTGTAAATACTTTGGGGTGGAGGTTGCAAGCTTGGCGACGTCTTATGGACAGAGTTTTACTTAACGTCAGAGGCGAACGTGTAGGAAGCACATAGAAGGGTCGCCTAAGTTATGACATATCTTGTGACCTAAATTCCTGTAAATCAACTTGTTCAGTGCACTATAGTCATAGTAATAATGTGCTAAGTTGATTAGTACACGGTACGAATATACCATGATAATTGTAAATGCTTTGGGGTGGAGGTTGCAAGCTCGGCGTCGTCTTATGAACTCAATTTCACTTAACGTCAGAGGCGAACGTGTAAGATGCATATACAAGGAGCGCGAAAGTTATGAACAATCTTGTGACGTGAATTCCTGTCAATCAACTTGTACAGTGCACTATAGTCATAGTAATAATGTGTTAAGTTGACTAGTACACTGTACGAATACAACATGATACTAGTAAATTCCATGCGGTGGAGGTTGTAAGCTTGGCGACGTCTTATGAACTGAATTTTACTCAAAGCCAGAGGCGAACGTGTAGAAAGCACATAAAAGGGTCGCCTAAGTTACGACAAATCTTGTGACGTAAATTAAGGTAAATCAACTTGAACAGCATACTAAAGGTATTGTCGTAGAGGGCTCAGTCATCAAGTACACTGTACGAATACAACATGATAATTGTGAATTCCTTTCGGTGGAGGTTGCAAGCTTGGCTACGATTTATGAACTCAATTTTACTGAAAGTCAGAGGCGAACGTGCAGAAAGCACATAGAAGGGTCGCACTATGTTACGACAAATCTTGTGACGTAAATTAAGGTAAATCAACTTGTACAGTGCACTATAGTCATAGTAATAATGTGCTAAGTTGACTAGTAGACTGTACGAATATACCATGATAATTGTAAATGCTTTGGGGTGGAGGTTGCAAGCTCGGCGTCGTCTTATGAACTGAATTTTACTCAAAGTCAGATACGAACGTGTAGAAAGCAAATGAAGGGTCGCCTATGTTACGACAAATCTTGTGACGTAAATTAAGGTAAATCAACTTGTACAGTGCACTATAGTCATAATAATAATGTGCTAAGTTGACTAGTACACTGTACGAATACAACATGATACTAGTAAATTCCATGCGGTGGAGTTTGTAAGCTTGGCGACGTCTTATGAACTGAATTTTACTCAAAGCCAGAGGCGAACGTGTAGAAAGCACATAAAAGGGTCGCCTAAGTTACGACAAATCTTGTGACGTAAATTAAGGTAAATCAACTTGTACAGCATACTAAAGGCATTGTCGTAGAGGGCTCAGTCATCAAGTACACTGTACGAATACAACATGATAATTGTGAATTCCTTGCGGTGGAGGTTGCAAGCTTGGCTACGATTTATGAACTCAATTTTACTGAAAGTCAGAGGCGAACGTGGAGAAAGCACATAGAAGGGTCGCCTAAGTTACGACAAATCTTGTGACGTAAATTAAGGTAAATCAACTTGTACAGTGCACTATAGTCATAGTAATAATGTGCTAAGTTGACTAGTACACTGTATGAATACAACATGATAATTGTAAATTCTTTGCGGCGGCGCTTGCAAGCTTGGCGACGTCTTATGAAGTCAATTTTACTTAACGTCAGAGGCCAACGTATAAGATGCATATACAAGGAGCGCGAAAGTTATGAACAATCTTGTGACGTGAATTCATGTCAATCAACTTGTACAGTGCATTATAGTCACAGTAATAATGTGCTAAGTTGACTAGTACACTGTACGAATATACCATGATAATTGTAAATGCTTTGGGGTGGAGGTTGCAAGCTCGGCGACGTCTTATGAACTGAATTTTACTCAAAGTCAGAGGCGAACGTGTAGAAAGCAAACAGAAGGGTCGCCTAAGTTACGACAAATCTTGTGACGTAAATTAAGGTAAATCAACTTGTACAGTGCACTATAGTCATAATAATAATGTGCTAAGTTGACTAGTACACTGTACGAATATACCATGATAATTGTAAATGCTTTGGGGTGGAGGTTCCAAGCTCGGCGACGTCTTATGAACTGAATTTTACTCAAAGTCAGAGGCGAACGTGTAGACAGCACATAGAAGGGTCGCCTAAGTTACGACAAATCTTGTGACGTCAATTACAGTAAATCAACTTGTACAATGCACTATAGTCATAGTAATAATGTGCTAAGTTGACTAGTACACTGTATGAGAACAACATCATAATTGTAAATTCTTTGCGGCGGAGGTTGCAAGCTTGGCGACGTCTTATGAACTCAATTTTACTTAACGTCAGAGGCGAACGTGTAAGATGCATATACAAGGAGTGCGAAAGTTATGAACAATCTTGTGACGTGAATTCCTGTCAATCAACTTGTACAGTGCATTATAGTCACAGTAATAATGTGCTAAGTTGAGTAGTACACTGTACAAATACACCATGATAATTGTAAATGCTTTGGGGTGGAGGTTGCAAGCTTGGCTACGATTTATGAACTCAATTTTACTGAAAGTCAGAGGCGAACGTGCAGAAAGCACATAGAAGGGTCGCCTAAGTTACGACAAATCTTGTGACGTAAATTCCTGTAAATCAACTTGTACAGTGCACTATAGTCATAATAATAATGTGCTAAGTTGACTAGTACACTGTACGAATATACCATGATAATTGTAAATGCTTTGGGGTGGAGGTTGCAAGCTCGGCGACGTCTTATGAACTGAATTTTACTCAAAGTCAGAGGCGAACGTGTAGAAAGCAAATAGAAGGGTCGCCTAAGTTACGACAAATCTTGTGACGTAAATTAAGGTAAATCAACTTGTACAGTGCACTATAGTCATAGTAATAATGTGCTAAGTTGACTAGTACACTGTACGAATACAACATGATACTAGTAAATTCCTTACCGTGGAGGTTGTAAGCTTGGCGACGTCTTATGAACTGAATTTTACTCAAAGTCAGAGGCGAACGTGTAGAAAGCAAATAGAAGGGTCGCCTAAGTTACGACAAATCTTGTGACGTAATTTAAGGTAAATCAACTTGTACAGTGCACTATAGTCATAGTCATAATGTGCTAAGTTGACTAGTACACTTTATGAATACAACATGATACTAGTAAATTCCATGCGGTGGAGTTTGTAAGCTTGGCGACGTCTTATGAACTGAATTTTACTCAAAGCCAGAGGCGAACGTGTAGAAAGCACATAAAAGGGTCGCCTAAGTTACGACAAATCTTGTGACGTAAATTAAGGTAAATCAACTTGTACAGCATACTAAAGGCATTGTTGTAGAGGGCTCAGTCATCAAGTACACTGTACGAATACAACATGATAATTGTGAATTCCTTGCGGTGGAGGTTGCAAGCTTGGCTACGATTTATGAACTCAATTTTACTGAAAGTCAGAGGCGAACGTGCAGAAAGCACATAGAAGGGTCGCCTAAGTTACGACAAATCTTGTAACGTAAATTAAGGTAAATCAACTTGT
Organism: Phymastichus coffea; assembly: GCF_024137745.1. Taxonomy (NCBI): domain Eukaryota; kingdom Metazoa; phylum Arthropoda; class Insecta; order Hymenoptera; family Eulophidae; genus Phymastichus; species Phymastichus coffea. The sequence goes on along the minus strand of NW_026707031.1, from coordinate 152,804 downwards.
ACAGTGCACTATAGTCATAGTAATAATGTGCTAAGTTGACTAGTACACTGTATAAATACAACATGATAATTGTAAATTCTTTGCGGCGGCGCTTGCAAGCTTGGCGACGTCTTATGAAGTCAATTTTACTTAACGTCAGAGGCCAACGTATAAGATGCATATACAAGGAGCGCGAAAGTTATGAACAATCTTGTGACGTGAATTCATGTCAATCAACTTGTACAGTGCACTATAGTCATAGTAATAATGTGCTAAGTTGACTAGTACACTGTACGAATATACCATGATAATTGTAAATGCTTTGGGGTGGAGGTTGCAAGTTCGGCGACGTCTTATGAACTGAATTTTACTCAAAGTCAGAGGCGAACGTGTAGAAAGCAAATAGTAGGGTCGCCTAAGTTACGACAAATCTTGTGACGTAAATTAAGGTAAATCAACTTGTACAGTGCACTATAGTCATAATAATAATGTGCTAAGTTGACTAGTACACTGTACGAATATACCATGATAATTGTAAATGCTTTGGGGTGGAGGTTGCAAGCTCGGCGACGTCTTATGAACTGAATTTTACTCAAAGTCAGAGGCGAACGTGTAGAAAGCAAATAGAAGGGTCGCCTAAGTTACGACAAATCTTGTGACGTAAATTAAGGTAAATCAACTTGTACAGTGCACTATAGTCATAGTAATAATGTGCTAAGTTGACTAGTACACTGTACGAATACAACATGATACTAGTAAATTCCTTACCGTGGAGGTTGTAAGCTTGGCGACGTCTTATGAACTGAATTTTACTCAAAGTCAGAGGCGAACGTGTAGAAAGCAAATAGAAGGGTCGCCTAAGTTACGACAAATCTTGTGACGTAATTTAAGGTAAATCAACTTGTACAGTGCACTATAGTCATAGTCATAATGTGCTAAGTTGACTAGTACACTTTATGAATACAACATGATACTAGTAAATTCCATGCGGTGGAGTTTGTAAGCTTGGCGACGTCTTATGAACTGAATTTTACTCAAAGCCAGAGGCGAACGTGTAGAAAGCACATAAAAGGGTCGCCTAAGTTACGACAAATCTTGTGACGTAAATTAAGGTAAATCAACTTGTACAGCATACTAAAGGCATTGTTGTAGAGGGCTCAGTCATCAAGTACACTGTACGAATACAACATGATAATTGTGAATTCCTTGCGGTGGAGGTTGCAAGCTTGGCTACGATTTATGAACTCAATTTTACTGAAAGTCAGACGCGAACGTGCAGAAAGCACATAGAAGGGTCGCCTAAGTTACGACAAATCTTGTGACGTAAATTAAGGTAAATCAACTTGTACAGTGCACTATAGTCATAGTAATAATGTGCTAAGTTGACTAGTACACTGTATGAATACAACATGATAATTGTAAATTCTTTGCGGCGGCGCTTGCAAGCTTGGCGACGTCTTATGAAGTCAATTTTACTTAACGTCAGAGGCCAACGTATAAGATGCATATACAAGGAGCGCGAAAGTTATGAACAATCTTGTGACGTGAATTCATATCAATCAACTTGTACAGTGCACTATAGTCATAGTAATAATGTGCTAAGTTGACTAGTACACTGTACGAATATACCATGATAATTGTAAATGCTTTGGGGTGGAGGTTGCAAGCTCGGCGACGTCTTATGAACTGAATTTTACTCAAAGTCAGAGGCGAACGTGTAGAAAGCAAACAGAAGGGTCGCCTAAGTTACGACAAATCTTGTGACGTAAATTAAGGTAAATCAACTTGTACAGTGCACTATAGTCATAATAATAATGTGCTAAGTTGACTAGTACACTGTACGAATATACCATGATAATTGTAAATGCTTTGGGGTGGAGGTTGCAAGCTCGGCGACGTCTTATGAACTGAATTTTACTCAAAGTCAGAGGCGAACGTGTAGACAGCACATAGAAGGGTCGCCTAAGTTACGACAAATCTTGTGACGTGAATTACAGTAAATCAACTTGTACAGTGCACTATAGTCATAGTAATAATGTGCTAAGTTGACTAGTACACTGTATGAGAACAACATCATAATTGTAAATTCTTTGCGGCGGAGGTTGCAAGCTTGGCGACGTCTTATGAACTCAATTTTACTTAACGTCAGAGGCGAACGTGTAAGATGCATATACAAGGAGTGCGAAAGTTATGAACAATCTTGTGACGTGAATTCCTGTCAATCAACTTGTACAGTGCATTATAGTCACAGTAATAATGTGCTAAGTTGAGTAGTACACTGTACAAATACACCATGATAATTGTAAATGCTTTGGGGTGGAGGTTGCAAGCTTGGCTACGATTTATGAACTCAATTTTACTGAAAGTCAGAGGCGAACGTGCAGAAAGCACATAGAAGGGTCGCCTAAGTTACGACAAATCTTGTGACGTAAATTCCTGTAAATCAACTTGTACAGTGCACTATAGTCATAATAATAATGTGCTAAGTTGACTAGTACACTGTACGAATATACCATGATAATTGTAAATGCTTTGGGGTGGAGGTTGCAAGCTCGGCGACGTCTTATGAACTGAATTTTACTCAAAGTCAGAGGCGAACGTGTAGAAAGCAAATAGAAGGGTCGCCTAAGTTACGACAAATCTTGTGACGTAAATTAAGGTAAATCAACTTGTACAGTGCACTATAGTCATAGTAATAATGTGCTAAGTTGACTAGTACACTGTACGAATACAACATGATACTAGTAAATTCCTTACCGTGGAGGTTGTAAGCTTGGCGACGTCTTATGAACTGAATTTTACTCAAAGTCAGAGGCGAACGTGTAGAAAGCAAATAGAAGGGTCGCCTAAGTTACGACAAATCTTGTGACGTAATTTAAGGTAAATCAACTTGTACAGTGCACTATAGTCATAGTCATAATGTGCTAAGTTGACTAGTACACTTTATGAATACAACATGATACTAGTAAATTCCATGCGGTGGAGTTTGTAAGCTTGGCGACGTCTTATGAACTGAATTTTACTCAAAGCCAGAGGCGAACGTGTAGAAAGCACATAAAAGGGTCGCCTAAGTTACGACAAATCTTGTGACGTAAATTAAGGTAAATCAACTTGTACAGCATACTAAAGGCATTGTTGTAGAGGGCTCAGTCATCAAGTACACTGTACGAATACAACATGATAATTGTGAATTCCTTGCGGTGGAGGTTGCAAGCTTGGCTACGATTTATGAACTCAATTTTACTGAAAGTCAGAGGCGAACGTGCAGAAAGCACATAGAAGGGTCGCCTAAGTTACGACAAATCTTGTGACGTAAATTAAGGTAAATCAACTTGTACAGTGCACTATAGTCATAGTAATAATGTGCTAAGTTGACTAGTACACTGTATGAATACAACATGATAATTGTAAATTCTTTGCGGCGGCGCTTGCAAGCTTGGCGACGTCTTATGAAGTCAATTTTACTTAACGTCAGAGGCCAACGTATAAGATGCATATACAAGGAGCGCCTAAGTTACGACAAATCTTGTGACGTGAATTACAGTAAATCAACTTGTACAGTGCACTATAGTCATAGTAATAATGTGCTAAGTTGACTAGTACACTGTATGAGAACAACATCATAATTGTAAATTCTTTGCGGCGGAGGTTGCAAGCTTGGCGACGTCTTGTGAACTCAATTTTACTTAACGTCAGAGGCGAACGTGTAAGATGCATATACAAGGAGTGCGAAAGTTATGAACAATCTTGTGACGTGAATTCCTGTCAATCAACTTGTACAGTGCATTATAGTCACAGTAATAATGTGCTAAGTTGAGTAGTACACTGTACAAATACACCATGATAATTGTAAATGCTTTGGGGTGGAGGTTGCAAGCTTGGCTACGATTTATGAACTCAATTTTACTGAAAGTCAGAGGCGAACGTGCAGAAAGCACATAGAAGGGTCGCCTAAGTTACGACAAATCTTGTGACGTAAATTCCTGTAAATCAACTTGTACAGTGCACTATAGTCATAGTAATAATGTGCTAAGTTGATTAGTGCACTTTATGAATACAACATGATAATTGTAAATTCCGGTAAATCAACTTGTACAGTGCACTATAGTCATAGTAATAATGTGCTAAGTTGAGTAGTACACTGTACAAATACACCATGATAATTGTATATACTTTGGGGTGGAGGTTGCAAGCTTGGCTACGATTTATGAACTCAATTTTACTCAAAGCCAGAGGCGAACGTGTAGACAGCACATAGAAGGGTCGCCTAAGTTACGACAAATCTTGTGACGTGAATTCCTGTAAATAAACTTGTACAGTGCACTATAGTCATAGTAATAATGTGTTAAGTTGACTAGTACACTGTATGAATACAACATGATAATTGTAAATGCTTTGGGGTGGAGGTTGCAAGCTTGGTGACGTCTTATGAATTGAATTTTACTCAAAGCCAGAGGCGAACGTGTAGACAGCACATAGAAGGGTCGCCTAAGTTACGACAAATCTTGTGACGTAAATTAAGGTAAATCAACTTGTACAGTGCACTATAGTCATAGTCATAATGTGCTAAGTTGAGTAGTATACTGTACGAATACAACATGATAATTTTAAATTCCTTGCGGTGGAGGTTGCAAGCTTGGCGACGTCTTATGGACAGAGTTTTACTTAACGTCAGAGGCGAACGTGTAGGAAGCACATAGAAGGGTCGCCTAAGTTATGACATATCTTGTGACCTAAATTCCTGTAAATCAACTTGTTCAGTGCACTATAGTCATAGTAATAATGTGCTAAGTTGATTAGTACACTGTACGAATATACCATGATAATTGTAATTGCTTTGGGGTGGAGGTTGCAAGCTCGGCGTCGTCTTATGAACTCAATTTCACTTAACGTCAGAGGCGAACGTGTAAGATGCATATACAAGGAGCGCGAAAGTTATGAACAATCTTGTGACGTGAATTCCTGTCAATCAACTTGTACAGTGCAATATACTCATAGTAATAATGTGCTAAGTTGACTAGTACACTGTACGAATATACCATGATAATTGTAAATACTTTGGGGTGGAGGTTGCAAGCTTGGCGACGTCTTATGGACAGAGTTTTACTTAACGTCAGAGGCGAACGTGTAGGAAGCACATAGAAGGGTCGCCTAAGTTATGACATATCTTGTGACCTAAATTCCTGTAAATCAACTTGTTCAGTGCACTATAGTCATAGTAATAATGTGCTAAGTTGATTAGTACACTGTACGAATATACCATGATAATTGTAAATGCTTTGGGGTGGAGGTTGCAAGCTCGGCGTCGTCTTATGAACTCAATTTTACTTAACGTCAGAGGCGAACGTGTAAGATGCATATACAAGGAGCGCGAAAGTTATGAACAATCTTGTGACGTGAATTCCTGTCAATCAACTTGTACAGTGCACTATACTCATAGTAATAATGTGCTAAGTTGACTAGTACACTGTACGAATACAACATGATAATTTTAAATTCCTTGCGGTGGAGGTTGCAAGCTTGGCGACGTCTTATGGACAGAGTTTTACTTAACGTCAGAGGCGAACGTGTAGGAAGCACATAGAAGGGTCGCCTAAGTTATGACATATCTTGTGACGTAAATTCCTGTAAATCAACTTGTTCAGTGCACTATAGTCATAGTAATAATGTGCTAAGTTGAGTAGTACACTGTACAAATACACCATGATAATTGTAAATACTTTGGGGTGGAGGTTGCAAGCTTGGCTACGATTTATGAACTCAATTTTACTCAAAGCCAGAGGCGAACGTGTAGACAGCACATAGAAGGGTCGCCTAAGTTACGACAAATCTTGTGACGTGAATTCCTGTAAATAAACTTGTACAGTGCACTATAGTCATAGTAATAATGTGTTAAGTTGACTAGTACACTGTATGAATACAACATGATAATTGTAAATGCTTTGGGGTGGAGGTTGCAAGCTTGGTGACGTCTTATGAATTGAATTTTACTCAAAGCCAGAGGCGAACGTGTAGACAGCACATAGAAGGGTCGCCTAAGTTACGACAAATCTTGTGACGTAAATTAAGGTAAATCAACTTGTACAGTGCACTATAGTCATAGTCATAATGTGCTAAGTTGACTAGTACACTTTATGAATACAACATGATAATTGTAAATTCCGGTAAATCAACTTGTACAGTGCACTATAGTCATAGTCATAATATGCTAAGTTGAGTAGTATACTGTACGAATACAACATGATAATTTTAAATTCCTTGCGGTGGAGGTTGCAAGCTTGGCGACGTCTTATGGACAGAGTTTTACTTAACGTCAGAGGCGAACGTGTAGGAAGCACATAGAAGGGTCGCCTAAGTTATGACATATCTTGTGACCTAAATTCCTGTAAATCAACTTGTTCAGTGCACTATAGTCATAGTAATAATGTGCTAAGTTGATTAGTACACTGTACGAATATACCATGATAATTGTAATTGCTTTGGGGTGGAGGTTGCAAGCTCGGCGTCGTCTTATGAACTCAATTTCACTTAACGTCAGAGGCGAACGTGTAAGATGCATATACAAGGAGCGCGAAAGTTATGAACAATCTTGTGACGTGAATTCCTGTCAATCAACTTGTACAGTGCAATATACTCATAGTAATAATGTGCTAAGTTGACTAGTACACTGTACGAATATACCATGATAATTGTAAATACTTTGGGGTGGAGGTTGCAAGCTTGGCGACGTCTTATGGACAGAGTTTTACTTAACGTCAGAGGCGAACGTGTAGGAAGCACATAGAAGGGTCGCCTAAGTTATGACATATCTTGTGACCTAAATTCCTGTAAATCAACTTGTTCAGTGCACTATAGTCATAGTAATAATGTGCTAAGTTGATTAGTACACTGTACGAATATACCATGATAATTGTAAATGCTTTGGGGTGGAGGTTGCAAGCTCGGCGTCGTCTTATGAACTCAATTTTACTTAACGTCAGAGGCGAACGTGTAAGATGCATATACAAGGAGCGCGAAAGTTATGAACAATCTTGTGACGTGAATTCCTGTCAATCAACTTGTACAGTGCACTATACTCATAGTAATAATGTGCTAAGTTGACTAGTACACTGTACGAATATACCATGATAATTGTAAATACTTTGGGGTGGAGGTTGCAAGCTTGGCGACGTCTTATGGACAGAGTTTTACTTAACGTCAGAGGCGAACGTGTAGGAAGCACATAGAAGGGTCGCCTAAGTTATGACATATCTTGTGATCTAAATTCCTGTAAATCAACTTGTTCAGTGCACTATAGTCATAGTAATAATGTGCTAAGTTGACTAGTACACTGTACGAATACAACATGATACTAGTAAATTCCATGCGGTGGAGGTTGTAAGCTTGGCGACGTCTTATGAACTGAATTTTACTCAAAGCCAGAGGCGAACGTGTAGAAAGCACATAAAAGGGTCGCCTAAGTTACGACAAATCTTGTGACGTAAATTAAGGTAAATCAACTTGAACAGCATACTAAAGGTATTGTCGTAGAGGGCTCAGTCATCAAGTACACTGTACTAATACAACATGATAATTGTGAATTCCTTTCGGTGGAGGTTGCAAGCTTGGCTACGATTTATGAACTCAATTTTACTGAAAGTCAGAGGCGAACGTGCAGAAAGCACATAGAAGGGTCGCCTATGTTACGACAAATCTTGTGACGTAAATTAAGGTAAATCAACTTGTACAGTGCACTATAGTCATAATAATAATGTGCTAAGTTGACTAGTACACTGTACGAATACAACATGATAATTTTAAATTCCTTGCGGTGGAGGTTGCAAGCTTGGCGACGTCTTATGGACAGAGTTTTACTTAACGTCAGAGGCGAACGTGTAGGAAGCACATAGAAGGGTCGCCTAAGTTATGACATATCTTGTGACGTAAATTCCTGTAAATCAACTTGTTCAGTGCACTATAGTCATAGTAATAATGTGCTAAGTTGATTAGTATACTGTACGAATATACCATGATAATAGTAAATGCTTTGGGGTGGAGGTTGCAAGCTCGGCGTCGTCTTATGAACTGAATTTTACTCAAAGTCAGAGGCGAACGTGTAGAAAGCAAATAGAAGGGTCTCCTAAGTTACGACAAATCTTGTGACGTAAATTAAGGTAAATCAACTTGTACAGCATACTAAAGGCATTGTCGTAGAGGGCTCAGTCATCAAGTACACTGTACGAATACAACATGATAATTGTGAATTCCTTGCGGTGGAGGTTGCAAGCTTGGCTACGATGTATGAACTCAATTTTACTGAAAGTCAGAGGCGAACGTGCAGAAAGCACATAGAAGGGTCGCCTAAGTTACGACAAATCTTGTGACGTAAATTAAGGTAAATCAACTTGTACAGTGCACTATAGTCATAGTAATAATGTGCTAAGTTGACTAGTACCCTGTATGAATACAACATGATAATTGTAAATTCTTTGCGGCGGCGCTTGCAAGCTTGGCGACGTCTTATGAGTTGAATTTTACTCAAAGCCAGAGGCGAACGTGTAGACAGCACATAGAAGGGTCGCCTAAGTTACGACAAATCTTGTGACGTAAATTAAGGTAAATCAACTTGTACAGTGCACTATAGTCATAGTAATAATGTGTTAAGTTGACTATTATACTGTATGAATACAACATGATAATTGTAAATTCCGGTAAATCAACTTGTACAGTGCACTATAGTCATAGTAATAATGTGTTAAGTTGACTAGTACACTGTACGAATACAACATGATACTAGTAAATTCCATGCGGTGGAGTTTGTAAGCTTGGCGACGTCTTATGAACTGAATTTTACTCAAAGCCAGAGGCGAACGTGTAGAAAGCACATAAAAGGGTCGCCTAAGTTACGACAAATCTTGTGACGTAAATTAAGGTAAATCAACTTGTACAGTGCACTATAGTCATAGTAATAATGTGTTAAGTTGACTATTATACTGTATGAATACAACATGATAATTGTAAATTCCGGTAAATCAACTTGTACAGTGCACTATAGTCATAGTAATAATGTGTTAAGTTGACTAGTACACTGTACGAATACAACATGATACTAGTAAATTCCATGCGGTGGAGTTTGTAAGCTTGGCGACGTCTTATGAACTGAATTTTACTCAAAGCCAGAGGCGAACGTGTAGAAAGCACATAAAAGGGTCGCCTAAGTTACGACAAATCTTGTGACGTAAATTAAGGTAAATCAACTTGTACAGCATACTAAAGGCATTGTCGTAGAGGGCTCAGTCATCAAGTACACTGTACGAATACAACATGATAATTGTGAATTCCTTGCGGTGGAGGTTGCAAGCTTGGCTACGATTTATGAACTCAATTTTACTGAAAGTCAGAGGCGAACGTGCAGAAAGCACATAGAAGGGTCGCCTAAGTTACGACAAATCTTGTGACGTAAATTAAGGTAAATCAACTTGTACAGCATACTAAAGGCATTGTCGTAGAGGGCTCAGTCATCAAGTACACTGTACGAATACAACATGATAATTGTGAATTCCTTGCGGTGGAGGTTGCAAGCTTGGCTACGATTTATGAACTCAATTTTACTGAAAGTCAGAGGCGAACGTGCAGAAAGCACATAGAAGGGTCGCCTAAGTTACGACAAATCTTGTGACGTAAATTAAGGTAAATCAACTTGTACAGTGCACTATAGTCATAGTAATAATGTGCTAAGTTGACTAGTACACTGTATGAATACAACATGATAATTGTAAATTCTTTGCGGCGGCGCTTGCAAGCTTGGCGACGTCTTATGAAGTCAATTTTACTTAACGTCAGAGGCCAACGTATAAGATGCATATACAAGGAGCGCGAAAGTTATGAACAATCTTGTGACGTGAATTCATGTCAATCAACTTGTACAGTGCACTATAGTCATAGTAATAATGTGCTAGATTGACTAGTACACTGTACGAATATACCATGATAATTGTAAATGCTTTGGGGTGGAGGTTGCGAGCTCGGCGACGTCTTATGAACTGAATTTTACTCAAAGTCAGAGGCGAACGTGTAGAAAGCAAATAGAAGGGTCGCCTAAATTACGACAAATCTTGTGACGTAAATTAAGGTAAATCAACTTGTACAGTGCACTATAGTCATAGTAATAATGTGCTAAGTTGACTAGTACACTGTACGAATACAACATGATACTAGTAAATTCCATGCGGTGGAGGTTGTAATCTTGGCGACGTATTATGAACTGAATTGTACTCAAAGTCAGAGGCGAACGTGTAGAAAGCACATAGAAGGGTCGCCTAAGTTACGACAAATCTTGTGACGTAATTTAAGGTAAATCAACTTGTACAGTGCATAATAGTCATAGTCATAATGTGCTAAGTTGACTAGTACACTTTATGAATACAACATGATACTAGTAAATTCCATACGGTGGAGGTTGTAAGCTTGGCGACGTATTATGAACTGAATTTTACTCAAAATCAGAGGCGAACGTGTAGACAGCACATAGAAGGGTCGCCTAAGTTACGACAAATCTTGTGACGTAAATTAAGGTAAATCAACTTGTACAGTGCACTATAGTCATAGTCATAATGTGCTAAGTTGACAAGTACACTTTATGAATACAACATGATAATTGTAAATTCCGGAACATCAACTTGTACAGTGCACTATAGTCATAGTCATAATGTGCTAAGTTGAGTAGTACACTGTACCAATACAACATGATAATTTTAAATTCCTTGCGGTGGAGGTTGCAAGCTTGGCGACGTCTTATGGACAGAGTTTTACTTAACGTCAGAGGCGAACGTGGTAGGAAGCACATAGAAGGGTCGCCTAAGTTATGACATATCTTGTGACGTAAATTCCTGTAAATCAACTTGTTCAGTGCACTATAGTCATAGTAATAATGTGCTAAGTTGATTAGTACACTGTACGAATATACCATGATAATTGTAAATGCTTTGGGGTGGAGGTTGCAAGCTCGGCGTCGTCTTATGAACTGAATTTTACTCAAAGTCAGAGGCGAACGTGGTAGAAAGCAAATAGAAGGGTTCGCCTATGTTACGAAAAATCTTGTGACGTAAATTAAGGTAAATCAACTTGTACAGTGCACTATAGTCATAATAATAATGTGCTAAGTTGACTAGTACACTGTACGAATACAACATGATAATTTTAAAATTCCTTGCGGTGGAGGTTGCAAGCTTGGCGACGTCTTATGGACAGAGTTTTACTTAACGTCAGAGGCGAACGTGTAGGAAGCACATAGAAGGGTCGCCTAAGTTATGACATATCTTGTGACGTAAATTCTGTAAATTCAACTTGTACAGTGCACTATAGTCATAGTAATAATGTGCTAAGTTGACTAGTACACTGTACGAATACAACATGATACTAGTAAATTCCATGCGGTGGAGGTTGTAATCTTGGCGACGTATTATGAACTGAATTGTACTCAAAGTCAGAGGCGAACGTGTAGAAAGCACATAGAAGGGTCGCCTAAGTTACGACAAATCTTGTGACGTAATTTAAGGTAAATCAACTTTGTACAGTGCATAATAGTCATAGTCATAATGTGCTAAGTTGACTAGTACACTTTATGAATACAACATGATACTAGTAAATTCCATACGGTGGAGGTTGTAAGCTTGGCGACGTATTATGAACTGAATTTTACTCAAAATCAGAGGCGAACGTGTAGACAGCACATAGAAGGTGTCGCCTAAGTTACGACAAATCTTGTGACGTAAATTAAGGTAAATCAACTTGTACAGTGCACTATAGTCATAGTCATAATGTGCTAAGTTGACAAGTACACTTTATGAATACAACATGATAATTGTAAATTCCGGAACATCAACTTGTACAGTGCACTATAGTCATAAGTCATAATGTGCTAAGTTGAGTAGTACACTGTACCAATACAACATGATAATTTTAAATTCCTTGCGGTGGAGGTTGCAAGCTTGGCGACGTCTTATGGACGAGTTTTTACTTAACGTCAAGGGCGAACGTGTAGGAAGCACATAGAAGGGTCGCCTAAGTTATGACATATCTTGTGACGTAAATTCCTGTAAATCAACTTGTTCAGTGCACTATAGTCATAGTAATAATGTGCTAAGTTGATTAGTACACTGTACGAATATACCATGATAATTGTAAATGCTTTGGGGTGGAGGATGCAAGCTCGGCGTCGTCTTATGAACTGAATTTTACTCAAAGTCAGAGGCGAACGTGTAGAAAGCAAATAGAAGGGTCGCCTATGTTACGACAAATCTTGTGACGTAAATTAAGGTAAATCAACTTGTACAGTGCACTATAGTCATAATAATAATGTGCTAAGTTGACTAGTACACTGTACGAATACAACATGATAATTTTAAATTCCTTGCGGTGGAGGTTGCAAGCTTGGCGACGTCTTATGGACAGAGTTTTACTTAACGTCAGAGGCGAACGTGTAGGAAGCACATAGAAGGGTCGCCTAAGTTATGACATATCTTGTGACGTAAATTCCTGTAAATCAACTTGTTCAGTGCACTATAGTCATAGTAATAATGTGCTAAGTTGATTAGTACACTGTACGAATATACCATGATAATAGTAAATGCTTTGGGGTGGAGGTTGCAAGCTCGGCGTCGTCTTATGAACTGAATTTTACTCAAAGTCAGAGGCGAACGTGTAGAAAGCAAATAGAAGGGTCGCCTAAGTTACGACAAACCTTGTGACGTAAATTAAGGTAAATCAACTTGTACAGTGCACTATAGTCATAGTAATAATGTGTTAAGTTGACTAGTACACTGTACGAATACAACATGATACTAGTAAATTCCATGCGGTGGAGGTTGTAAGCTTGGCGACGTCTTATGAACTGAATTTTACTCAAAGCCAGAGGCGAACGTGTAGAAAGCACATAAAAGGGTCGCCTAAGTTACGACAAATCTTGTGACGTAAAATTACGGTAAATCAACTTGTACAGCATACTAAAGGCATTGTCGTAGAGGGCTCAGTCCATCAAGTACACTGTACGAATACAACATGATAATTGTGAATTCCTTGCGGTGGAGGTTGCAAGCTTGGCTACGATTTATGAACTCAATTTTACTGAAAGTCAGAGGCGAACGTGCAGAAAGCACATAGAAGTGTCGCCTAAGTTACGACAAATCTTGTGACGTAAATTAAGGTAAATCAACTTGTACAGTGCACTATAGTCATAGTAATAATGTGCTAAGTTGACTAGTACACTGTATGAATACAACATGATAATTGTAAATTCTTTGCGGCGGCGCTTGCAAGCTTGGCGACGTCTTATGAAGTCAATTTTACTTAACGTCAGAGACCAACGTGTAAGATGCATATACAAGGAGCGCGAAAGTTATGAACAATCTTGTGACGTGAATTCATGTCAATCAACTTGTACAGTGCACTATAGTCATAGTAATAATGTGCTAAGTTGACTAGTACACTGTACGAATATACCATGATAATTGTAAATGCTTTGGGGTGGAGATTGCAAGCTCGGCGACGTCTTATGAACTGAATTTTACTCAAAGTCAGAGGCGAACGTGTAGAAAGCAAATAGAAGGGTCGCCTAAGTTACGACAAATCTTGTGACGTAAATTAAGTTAAATCAACTTGTACAGTGCACTATAGTCATAGTAATAATGTGCTAAGTTGACTAGTACACTGTACGAATACAACATGATACTAGTAAATTCCATGCGGTGGAGGTTGTAAGCTTGGCGACGTATTATGAACTGAATTGTACTCAAAGTCAGAGGCGAACGTGTAGAAAGCACATAGAAGGGTCGCCTAAGTTACGACAAATCTTGTGACGTAATTTAAGGTAAATCAACTTGTACAGTGCACTATAGTCATAGTTATAATGTGCTAAGTTGACTAGTACACTTTATGAATACAACATGATACTAGTAAATTCCATGCGGTGGAGGTTGTAAGCTTGGCGACGTATTATGAACTGAATTTTACTCAAAGTCAGAGGCGAACGTGTAGACAGCACATAGAAGGGTCGCCTATGTTACGACAAATCTTGTGACGTAAATTAAGGTAAATCAACTTGTACAGTGCACTATAGTCATAATAATAATGTGCTAAGTTGACTAGTACACTGTACGAATACAACATGATAATTTTAAATTCCTTGCGGTGGAGGTTGCAAGCTCGGCGTCGTCTTATGAACTGAATTTTACTCAAAGTCAGAGGCGAACGTGTAGAAAGCAAATAGAAGGGTCGCCTAAGTTACGACAAATCTTGTGACGTAAATTAAGGTAAATCAACTTGTACAGTGCACTATAGTCATAGTAATAATGTGCTAAGTTGACTAGTACACTGTACGAATACAACATGATACTAGTAAATTCCTTACCGTGGAGGTTGTAAGCTTGGCGACGTATTATGAACTGAATTTTACTCAAAGTCAGAGGCGAACGTGTAGACAGCACATAGAAGGGTCGCCTAAGTTACGACAAATCTTGTGACGTAATTTAAGGTAAATCAACTTGTACAGTGCACTATAGTCATAGTCATAATGTGCTAAGTTGACTAGTACACTTTATGAATACAACATGATACTAGTAAATTCCATGCGGTGGAGGTTGTAAGCTTGGCGACGTATTATGAACTGAATTTTACTCAAAGTCAGAGGCGAACGTGTAGACAGCACATAGAAGGGTCGCCTATGTTACGACAAATCTTGTGACGTAATTTAAGGTAAATCAACTTGTACAGTGCACTATAGTCATAGTCATAATGTGCTAAGTTGACTAGTACACTTTATGAATACAACATGATACTAGTAAATTCCATGCGGTGGAGGTTGTAAGCTTGGCGACGTATTATGAACTGAATTGTACTCAAAGTCAGAGGCGAACGTGTAGACAGCACATAGAAGGGTCGCCTATGTTACGACAAATCTTGTGACGTAATTTAAGGTAAATCAACTTGTACAGTGCACTATAGTCATAATAATAATGTGCTAAGTTGACTAGTACACTGTACGAATACAACATGATAATTTTAAATTCCTTGCGGTGGAGGTTGCAAGCTCGGCGTCGTCTTATGAACTGAATTTTACTCAAAGTCAGAGGCGAACGTGTAGAAAGCAAATAGAAGGGTCGCCTAAGTTACGACAAATCTTGTGACGTAAATTAAGGTAAATCAACTTGTACAGTGCACTATAGTCATAGTAATAATGTGTTAAGTTGACTAGTACACTGTACGAATACAACATGATACTAGTAAATTCCATGCGGTGGAGGTTGTAAGCTTGGCGACGTATTATGAACTGAATTTTACTCAAAGTCAGAGGCGAACGTGTAGACAGCACATAGAAGGGTCGCCTAAGTTACGACAAATCTTGTGACGTAAATTAAGGTAAATCAACTTGTACAGTGCACTATAGTCATAGTCATAATGTGCTAAGTTGACAAGTACACTTTATGAATACAACATGATAATTGTAAATTCCGGTACATCAACTTGTACAGTGCACTATAGTCATAGTCATAATGTGCTAAGTTGAGTAGTACACTGTACCAATACAAAATGATAATTTTAAATTCCTTGCGGTGGAGGTTGCAATCTTGGCGACGTCTTATGGACAGAGTTTTACTTAACGTCAGAGGCGAACGTGTAGGAAGCACATAGAAGGGTCGCCTAAGTTATGACATATCTTGTGACGTAAATTCCTGTAAATCAACTTGTTCAGTGCACTATAGTCATAGTAATAATGTGCTAAGTTGACTAGTACACTGTACGAATACAACATGATACTAGTAAATTCCATGCGGTGGAGGTTGTAAGCTTGGCGACGTCTTATGAACTGAATTTTACTCAAAGCCAGAGGCGAACGTGTAGACAGCACATAGAAGGGTCGCCTAAGTTACGACAAATCTTGTGACGTAAATTAAGGTAAATCAACTTGTACAGTGCACTATAGTCATAGTAATAAGGTGTTAAGTTGACTAGTACACTGTTCGAATACAACATGATACTAGTAAATTCCTTACGGTGGAGGTTGCAAGCTTGGCGCCATCTTATGAACTGAATTTTACTAAAAGCCAAAGGCGAACGTGTAGAAAGCACATAGAAGAGTCGCCTAAGTTACGACAAATCTTGTAACGTAAATTAAGATAAATCAACTTGTACAGCATACTAAAGGCATTGTCGTAGAGGGCTCAGTCATCAAGTACACTGTACGAATACAACATGATAATTGTGAATTTCTTGCGGTGGAGGTTGCAAGCTTGGCGACGTCTTATAAACTTAATTTTACTCAAAGCCAGAGGCGAACGTGTAGAAAGCACATAGAAGGGTCGCCTAAGTTACGACAAATCTTGTGACGTAAATTAAGGTAAATCAACTTGTACAGTGCACTATAGTCATAGTAATAATGTGCTAAGTTGACTAGTACACTGTAGGAATACAACATGATAATTGTAAATTCTTTGCGGCGGAGGTTGCAAGCTTGGCGACGTCTTATGAACTCAATTTTACTTAACGTCAGAGGCGAACGTGTAGGATGCACATAGCAGAGTCGCATAAGTTATGACAAATCTTGTGACGTTAATTCCTGTAAATCAACTTGTACAGCATACTAAAGGCAATGTCTTAAAGGGCTCAGTCATCAAGTACACTGTACGATTACAACATGATAATTGTCAATTCCTTGCGGTGGAGGTTGCAAGCTTGGCGACGTCTTATGGACTGAGTTTTACTTAACGTCAGAGGCGAACTTGTAGAAAGCACATAGAAGGGTCGCCTAAGTTATGACAAATCTTGTGACGAAAATTCCTGTAAATCAACTTGTACAGTGCACTATAGTCATAGTAATAATGTGCTAAGTTGACTAGTACACTTTATGAATACAACATGATAATTGTAAATTAAGGTAAATCAACTTGTACAGTGCACTATAGTCATAGTCATAATGTGCTAAGTTGAGTAGTATACTGTACGAATACAACATGATAATTTTAAATTCCTTGCGGTCGAGGTTGCAAGCTTGGCGACGTCTTATGGACTGAATTTTACTCAAAGACAGAAGCGAACGTGTAAAAAGCACATAGAAGGGTCGCCTAAGTTACGACAAATCTTGTGACGTAAATTAAGGTAAATCAACTTGTACAGTGCACTATAGTCATAGTCATAATGTGCTAAGTTGACTAGTACACTTTATGAATACAACATGATAATTGTAAATTCCGGTAAATCAACTTGTACAGTGCACTATAGTCATAGTCATAATGTGCTAAGTTGAGTAGTACACTGTACGAATACAACACGATAATTTTAAATTCCTTGCGGTGGAGGTTGCAAGCTTGGCGACGTCTTATGGACAGAGTTTTACTTAACGTCAGAGGCGAACGTGTTGGAAGCACATAGAAGGGTCGCCTAAGTTATGACAAATCTTGTGACGTAAATTCCTGTAAATCAACTTGTTCAGTACACTATAGTCATAGTAATAATGTGCTAAGTTGATTAGTACACTGTACGAATATACCATGATAATTGTAAATGCTTTGGGGTGGAGGTTGCAAGCTCGGCGTCGTCTTATGAACTGAATTTTACTCAAAGTCAGCGGCGAACGTGTAGAAAGCAAATAGAAGGTTCGCATAAGTTACGACAAATCTTGTGACGTAAATTAAGGTAAATCAACTTGTACAGTGCACTATACTCATAGTAATAATGTGCTAAGTTGACTAGTACACTGTACGAATATACCATGATAATTGTAAATGCTTTGGGGTGGAGGTTGCAAGCTCGGCGTCGTTTTATGAACTGAATTTTACTCAAAGCCAGAGGCGAACGTGTAGACAGCACATAAAAGGGTCGCCTAAGTTACGACAAATCTTGTGACGTAAATTCCTGTGAATCAACTTGTTCAGTACACTATAGTCATAGTCATAATGTGCTAAGTTGACTAGTACACTTTATGAATACAACATGATAATTGTAAATTCCGGTAAATCAACTTGTACAGTGCACTATAGTCATAGTCATAATGTGCTAAGTTGAGTAGTACACTGTACGAATACAACACGATAATTTTAAATTCCTTGCGGTGGAGGTTGCAAGCTTGGCGACGTCTTATGGACAGAGTTTTACTTAACGTCAGAGGCGAACGTGTTGGAAGCACATAGAAGGGTCGCCTAAGTTATGACAAATCTTGTGACGTAAATTCCTGTAAATCAACTTGTTCAGTACACTATAGTCATAGTAATAATGTGCTAAGTTGATTAGTACACTGTACGAATATACCATGATAATTGTAAATGCTTTGGGGTGGAGGTTGCAAGCTCGGCGTCGTCTTATGAACTGAATTTTACTCAAAGTCAGCGGCGAACGTGTAGAAAGCAAATAGAAGGTTCGCCTAAGTTACGACAAATCTTGTGACGTAAATTAAGGTAAATCAACTTGTACAGTGCACTATACTCATAGTAATAATGTGCTAAGTTGACTAGTACACTGTACGAATATACCATGATAATTGTAAATGCTTTGGGGTGGAGGTTGCAAGCTCGGCGTCGTTTTATGAACTGAATTTTACTCAAAGCCAGAGGCGGACGTGTAGACAGCACATAAAAGGGTCGCCTAAGTTACGACAAATCTTGTGACGTAAATTAAGGTAAATCAACTTGTACAGTGCACTATAGTCATAGTAATAATGTGTTAAGTTGACTAGTACACTGTACGAATACAACATGATACTAGTAAATTCCATGCGGTGGAGGTTGCAAGCTTGGCGACGTCTTATGGACTGAATTTTACTTAAAGTCAGAGGCAAACGTGTAGAAAGGACATAGAAGGGTCGCCTAAGTTACGACAAATCTTGTGACGTAAATTAAGGTAAATCAACTTGTTCAGTGCACTATAGTCATAGTAATAATGTGCTAAGTTGATTAGTACACTGTACGAATATACCATGATAATTGTAAATGCTTTGGGGTGGAGGTTGCAAGCTCGGCGTCGTCTTATGAACTGAATTTTACTCAAAGTCAGCGGCGAACGTGTAGAAAGCAAATAGAAGGGTCGCCTAAGTTACGACAAATCTTGTGACGTAAATTAAGGTAAATCAACTTGTACAGTACACTATAGTCATAGTAATAATGTGCTAAGTTGACTAGTACACTGTACGAATATACCATGATAATTGTAAATGCTTTGCGGTGGAGGTTGCAAGCTCGGCGTCGTCTTATGAACTGAATTTTACTCAAAGTCAGCGGCGAACGTGTAGAAAGCAAATAGAAGGGTCGCCTAAGTTACGACAAATCTTGTGACGTAAATTAAGGTAAATCAACTTGTACAGTGCACTATAGTCATAGTAATAATGTGTTAAGTTGACTAGTACACTGTACGAATACAACATGATACTAGTAAATTCCATGCGGTGGAGGTTGCAAGCTTGGCGACGTCTTATGGACTGAATTTTAGTTAAAGTCAGAGGCAAACGTGTAGACAGCACATAAAAGGGTCGCCTAAGTTATGACAAATCTTGTGACGTAAATTCCTGTAAATCAACTTGTTCAGTACACTATAGTCATAGTAATAATGTGCTAAGTTGATTAGTACACTGTACGAATATACCATGATAATTGTAAATGCTTTGGGGTGGAGGTTGCAAGCTCGGCGTCGTCTTATGAACTGAATTTTACTCAAAGTCAGAGGCAAACGTGTAGAAAGCACATAGAAGGGTCGCCTAAGTTACGACAAATCTTGTGACGTAAATTAAGGTAAATCAACTTGTACAGTGCACTATAGTCATAGTCATAATGTGCTAAGTTGACTAGTACACTCTATGAATACAACATGATAATTGTAAATTCTTTGCGGCGGAGGTTGCAAACTCGGCGACGTCTTATGAACTCAATTTTACTTAACGTCAGAGGCGAACGTGTAAGATGCATATACAAGGAGCGCGAAAGTTATGAACAATCTTGTGACGTGAATTCCTGTCAATCAACTTGTACAGTGCACTATAGTCATAGTAATAATGTGCTAAGTTGATTAGTACACTGTACGAATATACCATGATAATTGTAAATGCTTTGGGGTGGAGGTTGCAAGCTTGGCGACGTCTTATGGACTGAATTTTACTTAAAGTCAGAGGCAAACGTGTAGAAAGGACATAGAAGGGTCGCCTAAGTTACGACAAATCTTGTGACGTAAATTAAGGTAAATCAACTTGTTCAGTGCACTATAGTCATAGTAATAATGTGCTAAGTTGATTAGTACACTGTACGAATATACCATGATAATTGTAAATGCTTTGGGGTGGAGGTTGCAAGCTCGGCGTCGTCTTATGAACTGAATTTTACTCAAAGTCAGCGGCGAACGTGTAGAAAGCAAATAGAAGGGTCGCCTAAGTTACGACAAATCTTGTGACGTAAATTAAGGTAAATCAACTTGTACAGTGCACTATAGTCATAGTAATAATGTGTTAAGTTGACTAGTACACTGTACGAATACAACATGATACTAGTAAATTCCATGCGGTGGAGGTTGCAAGCTTGGCGACGTCTTATGGACTGAATTTTAGTTAAAGTCAGAGGCAAACGTGTAGACAGCACATAAAAGGGTCGCCTAAGTTATGACAAATCTTGTGACGTAAATTCCTGTAAATCAACTTGTTCAGTACACTATAGTCATAGTAATAATGTGCTAAGTTGATTAGTACACTGTACGAATATACCATGATAATTGTAAATGCTTTGGGGTGGAGGTTGCAAGCTCGGCGTCGTCTTATGAACTGAATTTTACTCAAAGTCAGAGGCAAACGTGTAGAAAGCACATAGAAGGGTCGCCTAAGTTACGACAAATCTTGTGACGTAAATTAAGGTAAATCAACTTGTACAGTGCACTATAGTCATAGTAATAATGTGCTAAGTTGATTAGTACACTGTACGAATATACCATGATAATTGTAAATGCTTTGGGGTGGAGGTTGCAAGCTCGGCGTCGTCTTATGAACTGAATTTTACTCAAAGCCAGAGGCGAACGTGTAGAAAGCACATAGAAGGGTAGCCTAAGTTACGACAAATCTTGTGACGTAAATTAAGGTAAATCAACTTGTACAGTGCACTATAGTCATAATCATAATGTGCTAAGCTGAGTAGTACACTGTACGAATACAACATGATAATTGTAAATTCCTTGCGGTGGAGGTTGCAAGCTTGGCGACGTCTTATGAACTGAATTTTACTCAAAGTCAGAGGCGAACTTGTAGAAAGCACATAGAAGGGTCGCCTAAATTAAGACAAATCTTGTGACGTCAATTCCAGTAAATCAACTTGTACAGTGCACTATAGTCATAGTAATAATATGCTTAGTTGACAAGTACACTGTATGAATACAACATGATAATTGTAAATTCTTTGCGGCGGAGGTTGCAAGCTTTGCGACGTCTTATGAACTCAATTTTACTTAACGTCAGAGGCGAACGAGTAAGATGCATATACAAGGAGCGCGAAAGTTATGAACAATCTTGTGACGTGAATTCCTGTAAATAAACTTGTACAGTGCACTATAGTCATAGTAATAATGTGTTAAGTTGACTAGTACACTGTACGAGTACAACATGATAATTGTACATTCTTTGCGGTGGAGGTTGCAAGCTTGGCGACGTCTTATGAACTCAATTTTACTTAACGTCAGAGGCGAACGTGTAGGATGCACATAGCAGCGTCGCATAAGTTATGACAAATCTTGTGACGTTAATTCCTGTAAATCAATTTGTACAGCATACTAAAGGCATTGTAGTAGAGGGCTCAGTCATCAAGTACACTGTACGAATACAACATGATAATTGTGAATTCCTTGCGGTGGAGGTTGCAAGCTTGGCGACGTCTTATGAAGTCAATTTTACTTAACGTCAGAGGCGAACGTGCAGAAAGCACATAGATGGGTCGCCTAAGTTATGACAAATCTTGTGACGTAAATTCCTGTAAATCAACTTGTACAGTGCACTATAGTCATAGTAATAATGTGCTAAGTTGACTAGTACACTTTATGAATACAACATCATAATTGTGAATTCCTTGCGGTGGAGATTGTAAGCTTGGCGACGTCTTATGAACTCAATTTTACTTAAAGTCAGAGGCGAACGTGCAGAAAGCACATAGAAGGGTCGCCTAAGTTATGACAAATCTTGTGACGTAAATTCCTGTAAATCAACTTGTACAGTGCACTATAGTCATAGTAATAATGTGCTAAGTTGACTAGTACACTTTATGAATACAACATGATAATTGTAAATTCCGGTAAATCAACTTGTACAGTGCACTATAGTCATAGTCATAATGTGCTAAGTTGAGTAGTACACTGTACGAATACAACATGATAATTTTAAATTCCTTGCGGTGGAGGTTGCAAGCTTGGCGACGTCTTATGGACTGAATTTTACTCAAAGTCAGAGGCGAACGTGTAAAAAGCACATAGAAGGGTCGCCTAAGTTACGACAAATCTTGTGACGTAAATTAAGTTAAATCAAATTGTAGAGTGCACTATAGTCATAGTCATAATGTGCTAAGTTGACTAGTACACTTTATGAATACAACATGATAATTGTAAATTCCGGTAAATCAACTTGTACAGTGCACTATAGTCATAGTCATAATGTGCTAAGTTGAGTAGTACACTGTACGAATATAACATGATAATTCTACATTCTTTGCGGTGGAGGTTGCAAGCTTGGCGACGTCTTATGAACTCAATTTTACTTAACGTCAGAGGCGAACGTGCAGAAAGCACATAGAAGGGTCGCCTAAGTTACGACAAATCTTGTAACGTAAATTAAGGTAAATCAACTTGTACAGCATACTAAAGGCATTGCCGTAGAGGGCTCAGTCATCAAGTACACTGTACCAATACAACATGATAATTGTGAATTCCTTGCGGTGGAGGTTGCAAGATTGGCGACGTCTTATAAACTTAATTTTACTTAAAGTCAGAGGCGAACGTGTAGAAAGCACATAGAAGGGTCGCCTAAGTTACGACAAATCTTGTGACGTAAATTAAGGTAAATCAACTTGTACAGTGCACTATAGTCATAGTCATAATGTGCTAAGTTGAGTAGTACACTGTACGAATACAACATGATAATTTTAAATTCCTTGTGGTGGAGGTTGCAAGCTTGGCGACGTCTTATGGACTGAGTTTTACTTAACGTCAGAGGCGAACGTGTAGGAAGCACATAGAAGGGTCGCCTAAGTTATGACAAATCTTGTGACATAAATTAAGGTAAATCAACTTGTACAGCATACTAAAGGCATTGTAGTAGAGGGCTCAGTCATCAAGTACACTGTACGAATACAACATGATAATTGTGAATTCCTTGCTGTGGAGGTTGCAAGCTTGGCGTCGTCTTATGAAGTCAATTTTACTTAACGTCAGAGGCGAACGTGAAGAAAGCACATAGATGGGTCGCCTAAGTTATGACAAATCTTGTGACGTAAATTCCTGTAAATCAACTTGTACAGTGCACTATAGTCATAGTAATAATGTGTTAAGTTGACTAGTACACTGTACGAATACAACATGATACTAGTAAATTCCATGCGGTGGAGGTTGCAAGCTTGGCGACGTCTTATGGACTGAATTTTACTTAAAGTCAGAGGCAAACGTGTAGAAAGGACATAGAAGGGTCGCCTAAGTTACGACAAATCTTGTGACGTAAATTAAGGTAAATCAACTTGTACAGTGCACTATAGTCATAGTCATAATGTGCTAAGTTGACTAGTACACTGTATGAATACAACATGATAATTGTAAATTCTTTGCGGCGGAGGTTGCAAGCTTGGCGACGTCTTATGAACTCAATTTTACTCAAAGCCAGAGGCGAACGTGTAGACAGCACATAGCAGAGTCGCATAAGTTATGACAAATCTTGTGACGTTAATTCCTGTAAATCAACTTGTACAGCATACTAAAGGCAATGTCGTAGAGGGCTCAGTCATCAAGTACACTGTACGATTACAACATGATAATTGTCAATTCCTTGCGGTGGAGGTTGCAAGCTTGGCGACGTCTTATGGACTGAGTTTTACTTAACGTCAGAGGCGAACTTGTAGAAAGCACATAGAAGGGTCGCCTAAATTAAGACAAATCTTGTGACGTGAATTCCAGTAAATCAACTTGTACAGTGCACTATAGTCATAGTAATAATATGCTAAGTTGACTAGTACACTGTATGAATACAACATGATATTTGTAAATCCCGGTAAATCAACTTGTACAGTGCATTATTGTCATAGTAATAATGTGCTAAGTTGACTAGTACACTATACGAATACACCATGATAATTGTAAATGCTTTGGGGTGGAGGTTGCAAGCTTGGCGCCATCTTATGAACTGAATCTTACTCAAAGCCAGAGGCGAACGTGTAGAAAGCACATAGAAGGGTAGCCTAAGTTACGACAAATCTTGTGACGTAAATTAAGGTAAATCAACTTGTACAGTGCACTATAGTCATAATCATAATGTGCTAAGCTGAGTAGTACACTGTACGAATACAACATGATAATTGTAAATTCCTTGCGGTGGAGGTTGCAAGCTTGGCGACGTCTTATGAACTGAATTTTACTCAAAGTCAGAGGCGAACTTGTAGAAAGCACATAGAAGGGTCGCCTAAATTAAGACAAATCTTGTGACGTCAATTCCAGTAAATCAACTTGTACAGTGCACTATAGTCATAGTAATAATATGCTTAGTTGACAAGTACACTGTATGAATACAACATGATAATTGTAAATTCTTTGCGGCGGAGGTTGCAAGCTTTGCGACGTCTTATGAACTCAATTTTACTTAACGTCAGATGCGAACGAGTAAGATGCATATACAAGGAGCGCGAAAGTTATGAACAATCTTGTGACGTGAATTCCTGTAAATAAACTTGTACAGTGCACTATAGTCATAGTAATAATGTGTTAAGTTGACTAGTACACTGTACGAGTACAACATGATAATTGTACATTCTTTGCGGTGGAGGTTGCAAGCTTGGCGACGTCTTATGAACTCAATTTTACTTAACGTCAGAGGCGAACGTGTAGGATGCACATAGCAGCGTCGCATAAGTTATGACAAATCTTGTGACGTTAATTCCTGTAAATCAACTTGTACAGCATATTAAAGGCAATGTCGTAGAGGGCTCAGTCATCAAGTACACTGTACGATTACAACATGATAATTGTGAATTCCTTGCGGTGGAGGTTGCAAGCTTGGCGACGTCTTATGAACTGAATTTTACTCAAAGTCAGAGGCGAACGTGTAGAAAGCAAATAGAAGGGTCGCCTAAGTTACGACATATCTTGTGACGTAAATTAAGGTAAATCAACTTGTACAGTGCACTATAGTCATAGTAATAATCTGCTAAGTTGACTAGTACACTGTACGAATACAACATGATACTAGTAAATTCCATGCGGTGGAGGTTGTAAGCTTGGCGACGTATTATGAACTGAATTTTACTCAAAGTCAGAGGCGAACGTGTAGACAGCACATAGAAGGGTCGCCTAAGTTACGACAAATCTTGTGACGTAAATTAAGGTAAATCAACTTGTATAGTGCACTATAGTCATAGTAATAATGTGCTAAGTTGACTAGTACACTTTATGAATACAACATGATAATTGTAAATTCCGGTAAATCAACTTGTACAGTGCACTATAGTCATAATCATAATGTGCTAAGCTGAGTAGTACACTGTACGAATACAACATGATAATTGTAAATTCCTTGCGGTGGAGGTTGCAAGCTTGGCGACGTCTTATGAACTGAATTTTACTCAAAGTCAGAGGCGAACTTGTAGAAAGCACATAGAAGGGTCGCCTAAATTAAGACAAATCTTGTGACGTCAATTCCAGTAAATCAACTTGTACAGTGCACTATAGTCATAGTAATAATGTGTTAAGTTGACTAGTACACTGTACGAATACAACATGATACTAGTAAATTCCATGCGGTGGAGGTTGCAAGCTTGGCGACGTCTTATGGACTGAATTTTACTTAAAGTTAGAGGCAAACGTGTAGAAAGGACATAGAAGGGTCGCCTAAGTTACGACAAATCTTGTGACGTAAATTAAGGTAAATCAACTTGTACAGTGCACTATAGTCATAGTCATAATGTGCTAAGTTGACTAGTACACTGAATGAATACAACATGATAATTGTAAATTCTTTGCGGCGGAGGTTGCAAGCTTGGCGACGTCTTATGAACTCAATTTTACTCAAAGCCAGAGGCGAACGTGTAGACAGCACATAGCAGAGTCGCATAAGTTATGACAAATCTTGTGACGTTAATTCCTGTAAATCAACTTGTACAGCATACTAAAGGCAATGTCGTAGAGGGCTCAGTCATCAAGTACACTGTACGATTACAACATGATAATTGTCAATTCCTTGCGGTGGAGGTTGCAAGCTTGGCGACGTCTTATGGACTGAGTTTTACTTAACGTCAGAGGCGAACTTGTAGAAAGCACATAGAAGGGTCGCCTAAATTAAGACAAATCTTGTGACGTGAATTCCAGTAAATCAACTTGTACAGTGCACTATAGTCATAGTAATAATATGCTAAGTTGACTAGTACACTGTATGAATACAATATGATATTTGTAAATCCCGGTAAATCAACTTGTACAGTGCACTATTGTCATAGTAATAATGTGCTAAGTTGACTAGTACACTATACGAATACACCATGATAATTGTAAATGCTTTGGGGTGGAGGTTGCAAGCTTGGCGCCATCTTATGAACTGAATCTTACTCAAAGCCAGAGGCGAACGTGTAGAAAGCACATAGAAGGGTAGCCTAAGTTACGACAAATCTTGTGACGTAAATTAAGGTAAATCAACTTGTACAGTGCACTATAGTCATAATCATAATGTGCTAAGCTGAGTAGTACACTGTACGAATACAACATGATAATTGTAAATTCCTTGCGGTGGAGGTTGCAAGCTTGGCGACGTCTTATGAACTGAATTTTACTCAAAGTCAGAGGCGAACTTGTAGAAAGCACATAGAAGGGTCGCCTAAATTAAGACAAATCTTGTGACGTCAATTCCAGTAAATCAACTTGTACAGTGCACTATAGTCATAGTAATAATATGCTTAGTTGACAAGTACACTGTATGAATACAACATGATAATTGTAAATTCTTTGCGGCGGAGGTTGCAAGCTTTGCGACGTCTTATGAACTCAATTTTACTTAACGTCAGAGGCGAACGAGTAAGATGCATATACAAGGAGCGCGAAAGTTATGAACAATCTTGTGACGTGAATTCCTGTAAATAAACTTGTACAGTGCACTATAGTCATAGTAATAATGTGTTAAGTTGACTAGTACACTGTACGAGTACAACATGATAATTGTACATTCTTTGCGGTGGAGGTTGCAAGCTTGGCGACGTCTTATGAACTCAATTTTACTTAACGTCAGAGGCGAACGTGTAGGATGCACATAGCAGCGTCGCATAAGTTATGACAAATCTTGTGACGTTAATTCCTGTAAATCAATTTGTACAGCATACTAAAGGCATTGTAGTAGAGGGCTCAGTCATCAAGTACACTGTACGAATACAACATGATAATTGTGAATTCCTTGCGGTGGAGGTTGCAAGCTTGGCGACGTCTTATGAAGTCAATTTTACTTAACGTCAGAGGCGAACGTGCAGAAAGCACATAGATGGGTCGCCTAAGTTATGACAAATCTTGTGACGTAAATTCCTGTAAATCAACTTGTACAGTGCACTATAGTCATAGTAATAATGTGCTAAGTTGACTAGTACACTTTATGAATACAACATCATAATTGTGAATTCCTTGCGGTGGAGATTGTAAGCTTGGCGACGTCTTATGAACTCAATTTTACTTAAAGTCAGAGGCGAACGTGCAGAAAGCACATAGAAGGGTCGCCTAAGTTATGACAAATCTTGTGACGTAAATTCCTGTAAATCAACTTGTACAGTGCACTATAGTCATAGTAATAATGTGCTAAGTTGACTAGTACACTTTATGAATACAACATGATAATTGTAAATTCCGGTAAATCAACTTGTACAGTGCACTATAGTCATAGTCATAATGTGCTAAGTTGAGTAGTACACTGTACGAATACAACATGATAATTTTAAATTCCTTGCGGTGGAGGTTGCAAGCTTGGCGACGTCTTATGGACTGAATTTTACTCAAAGTCAGAGGCGAACGTGTAAAAAGCACATAGAAGGGTCGCCTAAGTTACGACAAATCTTGTGACGTAAATTAAGTTAAATCAAATTGTAGAGTGCACTATAGTCATAGTCATAATGTGCTAAGTTGACTAGTACACTTTATGAATACAACATGATAATTGTAAATTCCGGTAAATCAACTTGTACAGTGCACTATAGTCATAGTCATAATGTGCTAAGTTGAGTAGTACACTGTACGAATATAACATGATAATTCTACATTCTTTGCGGTGGAGGTTGCAAGCTTGGCGACGTCTTATGAACTCAATTTTACTTAACGTCAGAGGCGAACGTGCAGAAAGCACATAGAAGGGTCGCCTAAGTTACGACAAATCTTGTAACGTAAATTAAGGTAAATCAACTTGTACAGCATACTAAAGGCATTGCCGTAGAGGGCTCAGTCATCAAGTACACTGTACCAATACAACATGATAATTGTGAATTCCTTGCGGTGGAGGTTGCAAGATTGGCGACGTCTTATAAACTTAATTTTACTTAAAGTCAGAGGCGAACGTGTAGAAAGCACATAGAAGGGTCGCCTAAGTTACGACAAATCTTGTGACGTAAATTAAGGTAAATCAACTTGTACAGTGCACTATAGTCATAGTCATAATGTGCTAAGTTGAGTAGTACACTGTACGAATACAACATGATAATTTTAAATTCCTTGTGGTGGAGGTTGCAAGCTTGGCGACGTCTTATGGACTGAGTTTTACTTAACGTCAGAGGCGAACGTGTAGGAAGCACATAGAAGGGTCGCCTAAGTTATGACAAATCTTGTGACATAAATTAAGGTAAATCAACTTGTACAGCATACTAAAGGCATTGTAGTAGAGGGCTCAGTCATCAAGTACACTGTACGAATACAACATGATAATTGTGAATTCCTTGCTGTGGAGGTTGCAAGCTTGGCGTCGTCTTATGAAGTCAATTTTACTTAACGTCAGAGGCGAACGTGAAGAAAGCACATAGATGGGTCGCCTAAGTTATGACAAATCTTGTGACGTAAATTCCTGTAAATCAACTTGTACAGTGCACTATAGTCATAGTAATAATGTGTTAAGTTGACTAGTACACTGTACGAATACAACATGATACTAGTAAATTCCATGCGGTGGAGGTTGCAAGCTTGGCGACGTCTTATGGACTGAATTTTACTTAAAGTCAGAGGCAAACGTGTAGAAAGGACATAGAAGGGTCGCCTAAGTTACGACAAATCTTGTGACGTAAATTAAGGTAAATCAACTTGTACAGTGCACTATAGTCATAGTCATAATGTGCTAAGTTGACTAGTACACTGTATGAATACAACATGATAATTGTAAATTCTTTGCGGCGGAGGTTGCAAGCTTGGCGACGTCTTATGAACTCAATTTTACTCAAAGCCAGAGGCGAACGTGTAGACAGCACATAGCAGAGTCGCATAAGTTATGACAAATCTTGTGACGTTAATTCCTGTAAATCAACTTGTACAGCATACTAAAGGCAATGTCGTAGAGGGCTCAGTCATCAAGTACACTGTACGATTACAACATGATAATTGTCAATTCCTTGCGGTGGAGGTTGCAAGCTTGGCGACGTCTTATGGACTGAGTTTTACTTAACGTCAGAGGCGAACTTGTAGAAAGCACATAGAAGGGTCGCCTAAATTAAGACAAATCTTGTGACGTGAATTCCAGTAAATCAACTTGTACAGTGCACTATAGTCATAGTAATAATATGCTAAGTTGACTAGTACACTGTATGAATACAACATGATATTTGTAAATCCCGGTAAATCAACTTGTACAGTGCATTATTGTCATAGTAATAATGTGCTAAGTTGACTAGTACACTATACGAATACACCATGATAATTGTAAATGCTTTGGGGTGGAGGTTGCAAGCTTGGCGCCATCTTATGAACTGAATCTTACTCAAAGCCAGAGGCGAACGTGTAGAAAGCACATAGAAGGGTAGCCTAAGTTACGACAAATCTTGTGACGTAAATTAAGGTAAATCAACTTGTACAGTGCACTATAGTCATAATCATAATGTGCTAAGCTGAGTAGTACACTGTACGAATACAACATGATAATTGTAAATTCCTTGCGGTGGAGGTTGCAAGCTTGGCGACGTCTTATGAACTGAATTTTACTCAAAGTCAGAGGCGAACTTGTAGAAAGCACATAGAAGGGTCGCCTAAATTAAGACAAATCTTGTGACGTCAATTCCAGTAAATCAACTTGTACAGTGCACTATAGTCATAGTAATAATATGCTTAGTTGACAAGTACACTGTATGAATACAACATGATAATTGTAAATTCTTTGCGGCGGAGGTTGCAAGCTTTGCGACGTCTTATGAACTCAATTTTACTTAACGTCAGATGCGAACGAGTAAGATGCATATACAAGGAGCGCGAAAGTTATGAACAATCTTGTGACGTGAATTCCTGTAAATAAACTTGTACAGTGCACTATAGTCATAGTAATAATGTGTTAAGTTGACTAGTACACTGTACGAGTACAACATGATAATTGTACATTCTTTGCGGTGGAGGTTGCAAGCTTGGCGACGTCTTATGAACTCAATTTTACTTAACGTCAGAGGCGAACGTGTAGGATGCACATAGCAGCGTCGCATAAGTTATGACAAATCTTGTGACGTTAATTCCTGTAAATCAACTTGTACAGCATATTAAAGGCAATGTCGTAGAGGGCTCAGTCATCAAGTACACTGTACGATTACAACATGATAATTGTGAATTCCTTGCGGTGGAGGTTGCAAGCTTGGCGACGTCTTATGAACTGAATTTTACTCAAAGTCAGAGGCGAACGTGTAGAAAGCAAATAGAAGGGTCGCCTAAGTTACGACATATCTTGTGACGTAAATTAAGGTAAATCAACTTGTACAGTGCACTATAGTCATAGTAATAATCTGCTAAGTTGACTAGTACACTGTACGAATACAACATGATACTAGTAAATTCCATGCGGTGGAGGTTGTAAGCTTGGCGACGTATTATGAACTGAATTTTACTCAAAGTCAGAGGCGAACGTGTAGACAGCACATAGAAGGGTCGCCTAAGTTACGACAAATCTTGTGACGTAAATTAAGGTAAATCAACTTGTATAGTGCACTATAGTCATAGTAATAATGTGTTAAGTTGACTAGTACACTGTACGAATACAACATGATACTAGTAAATTCCTTACGGTGGAGGTTGCAAGCTTGGCGACGTCTTATGAACTGAATTTTACTCAAAGTCAGAGGCGAACGTGTAGAAAGCACATAGAAGGGTCGCCTAAGTTACGACAAATCTTGTGACGTAATTTAAGGTAAATCAACTTGTACAGTGCACTATAGTCATAGTCATAATGTGCTAAGTTGACAAGTACACTTTATGAATACAACATGATAATTGTAAATTCCGGTAAATCAACTTGTACAGTGCACTATAGTCATAGTAATAATGTGCTAAGTTGACTAGTACACTGTATGAATACAACATGATAATTGTAAATTCTTTGCGGCGCCGCTTGCAAGCTTGGCGACGTCTTATGAAGTCAATTTTACTTAACGTCAGAGACCAACGTGTAAGATGCATATACAAGGAGCGCGAAAGTTATGAACAATCTTGTGACGTGAATTCATGTCAATCAACTTGTACAGTGCACTATAGTCATAGTAATAATGTGCTAAGTTGACTAGTACACTGTACGAATACAACATGATACTAGTAAATTCCATGCGGTGGACGTTGTAAGCTTGGCGACGTTTTATGGACTGAGTTTTACTTAACGTCAGAGGCGAACGTGTAAAAAGCACATAGAAGGGTCGCCTAAGTTACGACAAATCTTGTGACGTAAATTAAGTTAAATCAAATTGTAGAGTGCACTATAGTCATAGTCATAATGTGCTAAGTTGACTAGTACACTTTATGAATACAACATGATAATTGTAAATTCCGGTAAATCAACTTGTACAGTGCACTATAGTCATAGTCATAATGTGCTAAGTTGAGTAGTACACTGTACTAATATAACATGATAATTTTAAATTCCTTGTGGTGGAGGTTGCAAGCTTGGCGACGTCTTATGGACTGAGTTTTACTTAACGTCAGAGGCGAACGTGTAGGAAGCACATAGAAGGGTCGCCTACGTTATGACAAATCTTGTGACATAAATTAAGGTAAATCAACTTGTACAGCATACTAAAGGCATTGTAGTAGAGGGCTCAGTCATCAAGTACACTGTACGAATACAACATGATAATTGTGAATTCCTTGCGGTGGAGGTTGCAAGCTTGGCGACGTCTTATGAAGTCAATTTTACTTAACGTCAGAGGCGAACGTGCAGAAAGCACATAGATGGGTCGCCTAAGTTATGACAAATCTTGTGACGTAAATTCCTGTAAATCAACTTGTACAGTGCACTATAGTCATAGTAATAATGTGCTAAGTTGACTAGTACACTTTATGAATACAACATCATAATTGTGAATTCCTTGCGGTGGAGATTGTAAGCTTGGCGACGTCTTATGAACTCAATTTTACTTAAAGTCAGAGGCGAACGTGCAGAAAGCACATAGAAGGGTCGCCTAAGTTATGACAAATCTTGTGACGTAAATTCCTGTAAATCAACTTGTACAGTGCACTATAGTCATAGTAATAATGTGCTAAGTTGACTAGTACACTTTATGAATACAACATGATAATTGTAAATTCCGGTAAATCAACTTGTACAGTGCACTATAGTCATAGTCATAATGTGCTAAGTTGAGTAGTACACTGTACGAATACAACATGATAATTTTAAATTCCTTGCGGTGGAGGTTGCAAGCTTGGCGACGTCTTGTGGACTGAATTTTACTCAAAGTCAGAGGCCAACGTGTAAAAAGCACATAGAAGGGTCGCCTAAGTTACGACAAATCTTGTGACGTAAATTAAGTTAAATCAAATTGTAGAGTGCACTATAGTCATAGTCATAATGTGCTAAGTTGACTAGTACACTTTATGAATACAACATGATAATTGTAAATTCCGGTAAATCAACTTGTACAGTGCACTATAGTCATAGTCATAATGTGCTAAGTAGAGTAGTACACTGTACGAATACAACATGATAATTGTAAATTCCGGTAAATCAACTTGTACAGTGCACTATAGTCATAGTCATAATGTGCTAAGTTGAGTAGTACACTGTACGAATACAACATGATAATTTTAAATTCCTTGCGGTGGAGGTTGCAAGCTTGGCGACGTCTTATGAACTCAATTTTACTTAACGTCAGAGGCGAACGTGCAGAAAGCACATAGAAGGGTCGCCTAAGTTACGACAAATCTTGTAACGTAAATTAAGGTAAATCAACTTGTACAGCATACTAAAGGCATTGCCGTAGAGGGCTCAGTCATCAAGTACACTGTACCAATACAACATGATAATTGTGAATTCCTTGCGGTGGAGGTTGCAAGATTGGCGACGTCTTATAAACTTAATTTTACTTAAAGTCAGAGGCGAACGTGTAGAAAGCACATAGAAGGGTCGCCTAAGTTACGACAAATCTTGTGACGTAAATTAAGGTAAATCAACTTGTACAGTGCACTATAGTCATAGTCATAATGTGCTAAGTTGAGTAGTACACTGTACGAATACAACATGATAATTTTAAATTCCTTGTGGTGGAGGTTGCAAGCTTGGCGACGTCTTATGGACTGAGTTTTACTTAACGTCAGAGGCGAACGTGTAGGAAGCACATAGAAGGGTCGCCTAAGTTATGACAAATCTTGTGACATAAATTAAGGTAAATCAACTTGTACAGCATACTAAAGGCATTGTAGTAGAGGGCTCAGTCATCAAGTACACTGTACGAATACAACATGATAATTGTGAATTCCTTGCTGTGGAGGTTGCAAGCTTGGCCTCGTCTTATGAAGTCAATTTTACTTAACGTCAGAGGCGAACGTGAAGAAAGCACATAGATGGGTCGCCTAAGTTATGACAAATCTTGTGACGTAAATTCCTGTAAATCAACTTGTACAGTGCACTATAGTCATAGTAATAATGTGCTAAGTTGACTAGTACACTTTATGAATACAACATGATAATTGTAAATTCCGGTAAATCAACTTGTACAGTGCACTATAGTCATAGTCATAATGTGCTAAGTAGAGTAGTACACTGTACGAATACAACATGATGATTTTAAATTCCTTGCGGTGGAGGTTGCAAGCTTGGCGACGTCTTATGGACTGAATTTTACTCAAAGTCAGAGGCGAACGTGTAAAAAGCACATAGAAGGGTCGCCTAAGTTACGACAAATCTTGTGACGTAAATTAAGTTAAATCAAATTGTAGAGTGCACTATAGTCATAGTCATAATGTGCTAAGTTGACTAGTACACTTTATGAATACAACATGATAATTGTAAATTCCGGTAAATCAACTTGTACAGTGCACTATAGTCATAGTCATAATGTGCTAAGTTGAGTAGTACGCTGTACGAATACAACATGATAATTTTAAATTCCTTGTGGTGGAGGTTGCAAGCTTGGCGACGTCTTATGGACTGAGTTTTACTTAACGTCAGAGGCGAACGTGTAGGAAGCACATAGAAGGGTCGCCTAAGTTATGACAAATCTTGTGACGAAAATTCCTGTAAATCAACTTGTACAGTGCACTATAGTCATAGTAATAATGTGCTAAGTTGACTAGTACACTTTATGAATACAACATCATAATTGTGAATTCCTTGCGGTGGAGATTGTAAGCTTGGCGACGTCTTATGAACTCAATTTTACTTAAAGTCAGAGGCGAACGTGCAGAAAGCACATAGAAGGGTCGCCTAAGTTATGACAAATCTTGTGACGTAAATTCCTGTAAATCAACTTGTACAGTGCACTATAGTCATAGTAATAATGTGCTAAGTTGACTAGTACACTTTATGAATACAACATGATAATTGTAAATTCCGGTAAATCAACTTGTACAGTGCACTATAGTCATAGTCATAATGTGCTAAGTTGAGTAGTACACTGTACGAATACAACATGATAATTTTAAATTCCTTGCGGTGGAGGTTGCAAGCTTGGCGACGTCTTATGGACTGAATTTTACTCAAAGTCAGAGGCGAACGTGTAAAAAGCACATAGAAGGGTCGCCTAAGTTACGACAAATCTTGTGACGTAAATTAAGTTAAATCAAATTGTAGAGTGCACTATAGTCATAGTCATAATGTGCTAAGTTGACTAGTACACTTTATGAATACAACATGATAATTGTAAATTCCGGTAAATCAACTTGTACAGTGCACTATAGTCATAGTCATAATGTGCTAAGTTGAGTAGTACACTGTACGAATATAACATGATAATTCTACATTCTTTGCGGTGGAGGTTGCAAGCTTGGCGACGTCTTATGAACTCAATTTTACTTAACGTCAGAGGCGAACGTGCAGAAAGCACATAGAAGGGTCGCCTAAGTTACGACAAATCTTGTAACGTAAATTAAGGTAAATCAACTTGTACAGCATACTAAAGGCATTGCCGTAGAGGGCTCAGTCATCAAGTACACTGTACCAATACAACATGATAATTGTGAATTCCTTGCGGTGGAGGTTGCAAGATTGGCGACGTCTTATAAACTTAATTTTACTTAAAGTCAGAGGCGAACGTGTAGAAAGCACATAGAAGGGTCGCCTAAGTTACGACAAATCTTGTGACGTAAATTAAGGTAAATCAACTTGTACAGTGCACTATAGTCATAGTCATAATGTGCTAAGTTGAGTAGTACACTGTACGAATACAACATGATAATTTTAAATTCCTTGTGGTGGAGGTTGCAAGCTTGGCGACGTCTTATGGACTGAGTTTTACTTAACGTCAGAGGCGAACGTGTAGGAAGCACATAGAAGGGTCGCCTAAGTTATGACAAATCTTGTGACATAAATTAAGGTAAATCAACTTGTACAGCATACTAAAGGCATTGTAGTAGAGGGCTCAGTCATCAAGTACACTGTACGAATACAACATGATAATTGTGAATTCCTTGCTGTGGAGGTTGCAAGCTTGGCGTCGTCTTATGAAGTCAATTTTACTTAACGTCAGAGGCGAACGTGAAGAAAGCACATAGATGGGTCGCCTAAGTTATGACAAATCTTGTGACGTAAATTCCTGTAAATCAACTTGTACAGTGCACTATAGTCATAGTAATAATGTGCTAAGTTGACTAGTACACTTTATGAATACAACATGATAATTGTAAATTCCGGTAAATCAACTTGTACAGTGCACTATAGTCATAGTCATAATGTGCTAAGTAGAGTAGTACACTGTACGAATACAACATGATGATTTTAAATTCCTTGCGGTGGAGGTTGCAAGCTTGGCGACGTCTTATGGACTGAATTTTACTCAAAGTCAGAGGCGAACGTGTAAAAAGCACATAGAAGGGTCGCCTAAGTTACGACAAATCTTGTGACGTAAATTAAGTTAAATCAAATTGTAGAGTGCACTATAGTCATAGTCATAATGTGCTAAGTTGACTAGTACACTTTATGAATACAACATGATAATTGTAAATTCCGGTAAATCAACTTGTACAGTGCACTATAGTCATAGTCATAATGTGCTAAGTTGAGTAGTACGCTGTACGAATACAACATGATAATTTTAAATTCCTTGTGGTGGAGGTTGCAAGCTTGGCGACGTCTTATGGACTGAGTTTTACTTAACGTCAGAGGCGAACGTGTAGGAAGCACATAGAAGGGTCGCCTAAGTTATGACAAATCTTGTGACGAAAATTCCTGTAAATCAACTTGTACAGTGCACTATAGTCATAGTAATAATGTGCTAAGTTGACTAGTACACTTTATGAATACAACATGATAATTGTAAATTAAGGTAAATCAACTTGTACAGTGCACTATAGTCATAGTCATAATGTGCTAAGTTGAGTAGTATACTGTACGAATACAACATGATAATTTTAAATTCCTTGCGGTCGAGGTTGCAAGCTTGGCGACGTCTTATGGACTGAATTTTACTCAAAGTCAGAGGCGAACGTGTAAAAAGCACATAGAAGGGTCGCCTAAGTTACGACAAATCTTGTGACGTAAATTAAGGTAAATCAACTTGTATAGTGCACTATAGTCATAGTCATAATGTGCTAAGTTGACTAGTACACTTTATGAATACAACATGATAATTGTAAATTCCTGTAAATCAACTTGTACAGTGCACTATAGTCATAGTCATAATGTGCTAAGTTGAGTAGTACGCTGTACGAATACAACATGATAATTTTAAATTCCTTGCGGTGGAGGTTGCAAGCTTGGCGACGTCTTATGGTCAGAGTTTTACTTAACGTCAGAGGCGAACGTGTAGGAAGCACATAGAAGGGTCGCCTAAGTTATGACCAATCTTGTGACGTAAATTCCTGTAAATCAACTTGTACAGTGCACTATAGTCATAGCAATAATGTGCTAAGTTGATTAGAACACTTTATGAATACAACATGATAATTGTAAATTAAGGTAAATCAACTTGTACATTGCACTATAGTCATAGTCATAATGTGCTAAGAATTTCTTCCAATATCCCAGCAGAAGTACGATTACTCGGCCGAGCTCGGGCCTCGAGGCGCTCCTCGCTAAGGCCATTTCACCGCCTTCTTCTCGCCGTCGCCAAAAGGAAGAAAGAAGATCACGTCTTCGACGCCTAGACTTAGACACGGCCTTGCCTCAACTAAAAGAAGAAAAGAAGATTGCGCCTTCTGCGCTCGTTTTGTTTCCGGCCGTGCCTATTTAATTCCTTTTCTTTTATGTTTTGTACCATTATGTTTTTCCCCGCGCCGTTGCGCGCATAAACTGTACCTCAGTTCAATATCCCTCTTGTAAAAAGAGAGAGAGAGAACAACATATTCACGTACTAATCCTTTTTTTTATTTTTTTAATAGACTTTAAGAAATAATTCTATTCTGCTTCATAACTGGAGTTTCATCTTACTTTTCCTTCCTCGAGAGAAAGACTACTTTTCAAGTTGGTACCGCTCCCGCTACCAACGTCTGGGGGAGGGGCATACAACGAATTTAATTCATTCGTTATGTCTCTCTCTTCCCACGTATGCATGTACACAATTCATATACTTATACTATATTTGAATTCACATTATATTATACAGCAGCCTGCAGCAGCCGACATCGTCGAAGTGTAAGGTAAGAGAGAGAGCCCGGCATGTCTACTAACGAGTCTATAAGCAGGGAGAGTCGCGTCCGCGTGTATGCGTGTATGCGTGTGGTCGCGCTGCCGAAAAGAGCGATGAAAGAGTGAGGATGCCTCCCGCGGTAATTGACTGTCGGACGTAACACGGGCGACACGTGTTTGAGCGCGCACTAAAGGATTTGCCTTTTTGCGGATTCGGACTTTCGACCTGGCATTGCCTTAGCGTGTTCGCGGGTGCATGCAGTGGTGGGGCACTTTGACACGACGGTGTGTGCGTGGACCTAGTGCTAGGTAGCCCACTGCAACGGGCACCACTGCAACCGGTGTCCGGGAACGCTGTTCAGCGAGCGAGCGTTTACTGTGCGGACGGCCTGGCCATTGTCACCTCATTGTAAGTACCAACTCGATTAGCTCTCTCTCGCTTGCCGCTCGCTTCTTTCTCTATCTTTACCAATTTACTACTGTGCGGTTTGTCCTTAATAATTTATATAAATTATCTTTATCCTTCGTATTCTCTGCGTTTTTTTAACTTTGCGCCCGACTCCCACTCCTAATCCTTGGCGAATTCTCTGCGCTCGCCACTACTTTTCGCGCTTTCCAGCCACCGCTACCTGCGACGCTCTACGCGGGCCACGAGTCTGCTTGGTATTACGGCTGGTTGAAAGGCTTGGCCACACATGCACCAGCGTCCTAGCCCCGTGGCATTAGTAACTTATTAAGCCGAGCTGTCAATTAGTCTATCCTCTCGATTATAACGGCGGGTTAGCCAAAACCCCGTTATAACCGTAGTATACGTTTTGAAAATTGGCATACATATCGTACAGCATTGCGTGCTGGTTTTTACTTAAATCAATGTTGAGATTACTGTATGGATAGCACTCAGAGTTGAGGTAAAATTTTACATTTCTGATATTACAATGCTGAAATATATCAGCATTAGAGTTCAGATCATTGTTTTGATTATTTTGGAAAGCTAAGATGATGTAGCGTGGTTTCCCCAACTGATTTGTCGTTTTGACTGTCCATCTGTAATTTGTATTTGCAGACAATGCTATATATTCGTAAGCTCCCTACTATGAAAACTCATTGAAATACTTTTTTCGCATTTTAGAAAGTTAAGTAGACGTATTTTCTTTGTATGCGATGCAGTTACATACGACATAAGCCATTTGAGGCGTGTTATATCAATCTTCAATTCTTCGTGAAATTCAACGCCATTGACGGTGTTCTTCTATTGATAAACTATATTTACATCGGTACTCGATCTTATGAGAATTGATTCATGTTTCATATTCACTAGTACTACGCGATAGTCCTGAGCGAATTCGAGTATAAAGTTTAGAGAAATCAAAATATCTAAATCGCAATACGCATTAGTTATTTTATCGTTGTTTTGTTCTATATTTATTCATCCGGTATTTTCGGCAATCAAGGTTTAACTTGGAGTGAGAGATAACCAGTTTTTCATAATTCTTGTTAGTCAACGTTCTTACTTTTGCCTATTTCTATAGCGTTCAGCTGATAGCTAATTTCTTCAAACATGTGACAAATGGCATTATTAACAAAATTAGTATTCGTTAACAAAGTGTTATTGATACTACATAATCGTCCACAAATGTGTAACGAGCTGCGAGATGGTAAAAGACACAAGTCTTGATGTTAATTGATTACGAATGTCGTCATTATTTTCGAACGATCAATTGGTTTAGGGTTGATGAGTGTGGATCTCGTAATGAGCCGAAAATTCATCGAAGGCGACAGGTGACTATATTTTTAGAATGTTCTCAATTGTTTTGTTGAGAGCAGCAAAAAAAAAATTAGGCAATTTACGTACTTGATTCTTCAAAAACAAACTATCGTATTAACCGATCTCTCTTGTATACCCACGCTCTTACAGTTGCGCATGTTGGGCGTGGGGATAGTACGTAATACTTATACTAGGAATACGGCTGTCGTAATCTTTATTAAATATTCTCGACTTGCTCACTGATAATTACCATGTACACATTCTCATTTGCTTTTATTATAAGTGAGATCATTTCATTTCCATGCTGTCAATAATTTATGGCATTCTAAAATATTTACGCGTTCTAGATTCATAAAAGTGCAACAGCCGCGGGCTTTTTGTCTCTATTGATTTGAGTTCAAGCCTTTTTCGCTAGTTCATTGACTTATTGTTCAGCCTTGTCTACTTTTGGTCTTAACTACTTATCATACCCTATTATCTTATCTATTATCTTATCTATTATCTTATCTATTATCTTATCTATTATCTTATCTATTATCTTATCTATTATCTTATCTATTATCTTATTTATTGTCTTATCTATTACACAGGTCAACATGAATTATATCGCACGAACATGAGCAACATATTCCGAAGGTTTTTGATGCGCTGAACACAAACCTGGCATCAAAAATGCTCTATCACGTCACATTTTCGAGATATTCTAACCTAAATGTGCAAAAAACACGTATTTATGCTGTTTTAGAAGCTATATTCCACCGCAAAAAATTTTTTTATCGAAAACTAATCTGACGATCTGAAAGTATTGCTTTTGCTCTTTCCAACGCATTTTTTAAATTTAACAAATCTTTTTTTTTCGCGGAGATATCATCGAATGAAATTCCCCACTTTAGCGATTTCATAACAACAGTACCAACAATACAAATATGACAGTCCCACGAAAAAAGTCATATGTGAACAAAAGTGCAAAAGATAATACCATAACATTTATGTTTTTGGGGTCGTTGAATCCGAATCCACGATTCATTTGACCCGATTAGTTCAGGGGTCAAATACAGGTCAAGGTCAAATCAAGATTATCCCATTAATCTTGGTCCAGGTACTGTTTCGATAGGTTTTTGAGGTCGTTGAATTCGAATCGGGGTGCGTTTACTTGGTCGGCTCAAAATCAAGGTTAGGTCAAGGTAAAATCCAAAAAATACATTCAATGAACCCGAATTTGAGGTTTATCTGACCAATCCCCTAATGTTTCTATGGCAATGTTAGCAACCCCCTAATTACCCTCTAATAACCCCCCTAATATAAACTATGCTATGAACCTCCTTATAACACAATTACGAATCCTATAAACCCCCAATAACGTAATGACAGTGCTATAAACCCCCTAATAAATCTCTAATAACCCCTTAATATTAAATATGCTGTGAACCCCATAAAAACTCAATGGTAATCTTATCAACCCCTTAATAACTCATCTCCCTAATTACCCTCTAATAAGAAATAGGCTAATATCCCCCTGATGACGCAATGACAGTGCTATCACCTCCTATTAAGCCCCTAATAACCCCCCTAATATGAACGGTTCTATGAACCCCTTAATAGCATAATGGCAATGCTAAAATTCCCCTAATGACTCAATGGCAATCCTATCAACGCCCTAATAGCCCCCCCCCCCCTATATACTTCCCCCCTAATAACCCTCGAATATGAACTAAGCTAATAAGCCCCAAATAAAGCAATGAATGCTAGCTACCTCCTAATTACCCAATAGCAATGCTATTAACCACATTATGTCAGATGCTTCAATGTTATCAATTTTCTGATTTGTGGAATCGTTTCCTTTTTTCGTCTAGACTTCTGGTTCCTGACTTTCTCTTATGCTGTAGACCATCAACTTCACGCTTAAGAGCCCAGCAGTAGTCAGCTAACATATTAACATTCAATCTACCTTGATACCTTCTTTCCATCTCTTGGATGTCTTGGTGGAATCTTTCTCCTTGCTCCTCACTTAGGGCTCCAAGATTCTCAGGAAAAGAATCTAAATGAGAATTCAGGAAGTGTTCTTTTAAACTCATGTTACAACCCAACACTTTTAAACTCATGTTACAACCAAATTGGTAAGTATATTTTGAACGACTACGTGATAATTTTCTACTTTTCTATTTCCCAAAAATCGTTCTACAACCGCTGCAAAATTCACCCATGCAGCCTTCTCTTTTCTTGTCATTGTTTGTTGAAAATCAGCCGATTTCATCATCTTTCTTATATCCGGACCTGTGACAATACCTTCCTTTAATTTTGCATCAGATAATCCTGGGAATTTATCCCATAAGTAGCGGAAGCATTTTCCATTCTGATCAAGGGCTTTGATGAATTGCTTAATCAATCCTAATTTTATGTGGAGGGGAGGTAAAAGTTTTTTTTTTGGATCACACAAGGGTTTTTTGAGAACATGTGAACATGTGTGATCCTGGCTTCAGAGACGTGCGAAGTGGCCACTTAGATTCTTCCCAATCACGTGTAGTAGCTCTACTTTCCTACAAATAATGTAACATTGGTATTTGGTATACCCCGACTGCTGTCCAAGAAATATAGTTATTACTTTCAAATCAGCACATATGAGCCATTTATAATCTTCATATTTAATTTTTCTCAAAAACTATCTGCATATTCTCGTAAGATTCTTTTAGATACACCGAATGGGCGAGTGGAATCGAAGCATATTTATTTCCATTGTGAAGGAGGACAGCCTTCAAACTTCTTTTAGAAGAATCGATGAATAGACGCCATTCAGTAGCGACGTATATCAAGCCTAATTTTGTCATTAAGCCAGTCACGTCATGACAGTAAGTCAATCCATCTTTCTCTGAGAAATACCTGATATATTCTTGCTTTCTGTTTCTGTAGCGAGAAAAAGTTGTTTTTGGAGCCAACAGATTCATTTCTTTCAACCTAGAACCTAACAATTCTGATTTATTTTTTGGGAGATCCAAATCTTAAACCAAATTATTTAGAAGAGCTTGTGTAAACAATTGAGGACTTTCGGTTGTTTCGAAATGGGCACTATCATCTGACTGCGGATCTTCGTCGTCCACCTCGATATCATTTATTTAGTCTGGGCTCCTGGAAGTAGTAGGTAAACATTCTGCTTTCTTTACGGGTGATGATTTCCTACAGACAAGACTCTCCCGTAAAACTGGTTTAGTAACAGATGAGACATTAGGATACAAAAATACAGATTTATGATTACTCTTGAAATCTTTCAGGTCAATAGAACAAAAGTAACAGTCATTATGATCACGTGGCTCACGCCAGATCATCGGAGAACTGAAAGGCAATTTTTACGATGAGTCGTCTTTATTCCAACGACTTAATATAGTATGGCAACTTACACAAATTGTGTTTGGTACCCAAGATTTGTCTAAATTCACGATAAAATAGCCGAAATAGTTTTTGTAAGCAGTTTCGATTGAAGGCGTAATGTTTCTCCTTTGGTTGTTAGAAGCATAAAGTCCGCATACGTTGCAGAACTTGTTAGGATCGTTTACGCAACTCCGGGGAGACATTATAAAATAGATCTCAGGAACACGAGGACGATGAAGATTACTAGAAACTTCAACTGGGATTCTCAACTATTCTGAAAGGGACTGTCGAGAAAATGCCACGCGATCGCAAGAAGTACGCCGAATCTTTCAACTATTTTGAAAAGGACTGTTGAAAAGATGCGCGTAAGGTGGACCAAAGCAGAATTCTCAACTATCTTGAAAATGACTTGAAAAGAAGTGCGTATGATCAGCGGAAAACGGACTCACAACTGTTCTGTTGTGAAAATCCCGCTTGATCAAAAGGAGTAACGTTGCCTTTGCACTCTTAAGGGGTTGATAGGATTGCCATCGCACTTTTAGGGGGTGCATAGCATAGTTCTTATTAATGCGGTTATTAGGAGGTTATTAGGGGTTGATGACACGGCACTTGCATTATTGGAGGTTTATAGAATTGCCATTGGGTTATTAGGATGTTTATAGAATAGTTTATATTAGGGGGGGTTATTAGAGGGCTATTAGGGAGTTGCTAACATTGCCATAGAAATATTAGGGGATTATTGGTAAGATAAACCTTAAATTCGGGTTCATTCAATGCAATTTTTTGGATATTACCTTGACGTAACCTTGACTGTGAGCCGACCAGGTCAAACGCACCCCAGATTCGAAGTCAGCGATCTCAATAACCTATAGAAACAGTACCTGGAACAAGATTCATGGGATAATCTTGATTTGACCTTGATCTCTATTTGACCCCTGAGCTAATCGGGTTAAATGAATCGTGGATTCGGATTCAGCGATCCCAAAAACATAAATGTAATGGTTGTAACGTTTGAATATATCTCGCGTTATTAAAATACTAGTTCGG
Organism: Phymastichus coffea; assembly: GCF_024137745.1. Classification (NCBI taxonomy): domain Eukaryota; kingdom Metazoa; phylum Arthropoda; class Insecta; order Hymenoptera; family Eulophidae; genus Phymastichus; species Phymastichus coffea. Next base: position 108,228 of record NW_026707031.1, on the reverse strand, counting down.
ACTCTTTACATTAAATTCGCAATAACGTCTCCGAGAAAAGCAAGAAGTTGACACGCGCGCAATCTAAATAATCAAAAGAAAATCTTTCGAGTGGCAAACCACGAGGCTTGCTAACTCGATGAGTTGCTTTGAAGTGCAATTGATAGCAATCGCATCTATCGGGGAGAGGCCCGACAGCGCCGCGATTACTACTCAATTTGACTTCTTAACAATCGATATGTTTCAGGAGGGAAGATCTCTAAGGCTGCTTTTTTCTCATGAGAGAAATAGTCTCATGAGTTGAGCTCTTAGAGATCTTTAGGAAAGGAGTTCAACAGGCTAACCACTGAAAAGAAATTCGTCTCAGGAAATAGCTGAGGCTTTATTTCTACACAGTGCTCGCGCTGCTAAGCAAGTTAGGAAAGTGAGTCCTTTTGCCGCAGCGACGAGCGAATTTATACATGCGAAATGGGCTCCTTTCTACGCTTGGTAGCCCCTACAACGCTATTTTTGTCTTTGACGCAAATTTTGTACACGTTTTATCGCAAAATGGCTCGATCGAAATTACAATTATGCGATTTAAAAAATTAAACTGGAAGAGATGAATTTTTTGACATAAATTGCATCTCTAGGAAAAATCGCCTCTTCAAGTTATAACCTATACAATTTAATAATCAAATTACGCCATTTTTACAATAAAATTATGAAAAATTTTTAAATGGAAAAATCGCTTGTGGTTATAAGATTGTTATCCATATAAAAGATGATTAATGTTGCTCTCTAATTTTGAATAATAATTAAAAAACAGATTTGCAATTTTCTTTTTTAGCGGTTTAAAAATCAGCAAATTAGTAACAATCATAATCATCAATTTTACAGATACTTATGATCGATTTTCTATCTAACCGTGTCATTTTAATTGTTTAAAAAAATTATAAATTGTTTATTTATTGATAACTTAATGGGTAATTATTATCAAAGTGTCAAATTCTTGCTTTTCTGTTTCAATACGTCGAGATTGTAATCGTATGCTCGAAATAACAATATCATTGTTTATTGCAAAATAAGTAACAATGTTAACTTGTAGATTAGATTTGACTAACAAATATCGATTTGAAAGTTATATCAACATGAAATTCAGAATCAGCGCATCAAATTTAACTAACAAATACTTTTGTTCGTTTAAAAAACTTTATAATTAACGATTTTCTGTTGTAAACAATAAATTTTCCCACGGTCGTGACGTCATGCTCCTTATATGGTAATGTTTTCGCAGAGTTGCCCTAACACATGTGATGTTCGTATCACTTATAAATAAAATAATTTGAACTCTCGTAATCTAGCCAATGAGTAAGAATTTGTTTCCAATGATTTTACTCTAATTGTCAAGAAAATAGATAAATGAATCAAATATAATAAATAAGTAAATCAAATATACATAAGTAAGTGCAATATATCGAGGAAAGTCAGACAATGCCCTAGTTTCTTATGGTGCGAATTGTCCCATAAGCAGAGCTAAAGTCTTTCTTTGATAGGATATAATTCGACCCAAGTTTCTTATAGCGCGAGATGTTCTATAAGTCGACCTCAAATTATAAGGAAAGGATAGTCTTGCTTAGTTAATCACTATGAGAGAAAGAACTTAGGTATTATTCCAAGTTTATTCAGACTCATGCGCTCACCTTACAAGGCTAGAAGTGAATGAACGCTAGCCTATGCAAAGGTGGGCCTATTTATACATAGATTTTCCCGCTTATTATTGCAGGAGAGATTTCATCGAAAATTCGAGAGACATTCGCGAATTTTGAGAAATGATTTTTCTTAATTTACAAGTAAATAACCATTAATATTAAGTTTTTAACACATGTAAATTTTACAGAATTAGTTATTTGTTGATTTTATACAAAATACAATTATCGCCAATAGTGTCGTCAAAAGTTATTAACTAATAAAGTTAATTAACGTGGTATTACATTATTTACAATAGAAAATTATTAAAATTTCATGTAACTTTATAGTTGATTAATTTTGGAAGTATTTTCCAAAATTAATTATTTAAATTAATTAATAACATTTGAATTATGACTAATTTTTCATATTTGTAACGCTTTTTTCTAATCTTAATATGCGATTATTAGATTAATTATCTAAGATTTCTAAGTCATAAAGTTATCATTATCAAGTATTAACTTAATATTTTCGTTTTATATATAGCTTATTGTTTAAATAAATTATTAATTGTTTATTTATTAATAACAGTTATTATTCAGCTGTTATTAATGAAACCAATTCTTACTCATTTTCTATTCTTATTCATTTTGCATATAAATTATTTATATTTTTCTAATATTTCATATGTTAATAAATAAATCAACTTTGCATATTGATATTCATTATTAATTTATAATTGAATGAGATATTCTGAATCTACATGTTAAAATCTATATAATCGATACTTTGTTATATTAAAATTATCTATAATTAACATATTTTTCTTAATATCATGAATCATTATATCTATGTCTATTATTTTGTGACGTCACGCTGTTTATTTTGATTCGACTCTTATTTGTATACAGTCGCGTAAACAGTGAGGTAGCGCCGCTTAATGTATTGTTTTGACTAAACAGATAAATACGTTAGACTAGTTGCAGTCATTCTGTGATTTAATAAATAGCTCATATATAGGACCGTTACATAGCCCCCTCTTGAGACTGAATGATTTCTGATAAGAAGTCTCATGAATGAGTTCCTTATGAGCTTTTTATTATATATGTGTTTTAAAATTTATATTGAGGGAGGAAGATAAAGTTCTTTACATCGGATAACCATCCAAGTTGATTTTATCCCTCCTTGTCTCAAAATTATTAGCACATTTTCTCCAATATTTACATATATTGTAAATTTGTTTGGAGTGCAGATAAATCTTCTAGTAGCTAAAATTGGTATTGATTTACAGGTAATGTCTGTTTTGTGTAATACTTCGTGTGCTGACATAAATCGCAACGATTTATTGTTACAGCTACTTTTTTACGAAGTTTGTAGATATAAAAATTTTCCTGTAACATCTTTGTAATTTTTCGTTTTCCAATATGATCATAAACTTCATGTATTTCTTGGATCAATTTTTGAATAATTATTTCTGGCAATAATAATTTGTTGTTAATTTTATCTTTTTTATATACTAAATTTTTATAAACTATGTATCTATGATTAAAATTTTCTTTATTCCTTAAGTTTTGTATAAAACCATCATTTTGTTGTAATGACTCCATATTCTTGAAGTATTTCATTAAATTTCGTGAAGGTTCTTTCATCAACATAGCAATCTGAATTTCATCTGTATAGTTATTACTGCAGTCTGTGATATGTCTAGATAGAAAATCGGCGGCTTTATTCTTATTTCCTCGTAGATACTCATACGTAATGTTGTAGTCTTGAAGAAACAAGCACCACCTCACTAATCTCGCATTTGTAAATTTACAAGTCGTTAAAAATTTCAACGCTTCGTGATCAGTACGAATAATTATTTCTTTCGCACCTCTTAGATACGTTTCTAATTTTAAACATGACCAAGCTACAGCTAATAATTCTTTTTCAGTAGTAAAATAATTTAATTCTGCTCCTTTTAGAGTTCTAGATATAAATGTTATAACTTCTTCATCACCTTCATTATTTAATTGTGACAAAGCAGCGGCTATAGTATGATAACTGGCATCAGTTGTTAATATGTAAGGTTTATTAGGATCAGGAAATTTTAAAGTGATTGTATCAATAAATATTTTTTTCACGTTATTGAAAGCTGTTTCATGCTCAGGTAACCATTGATAGCCTTTACTTTGTTGCAATAAATTCATTAAAGGTCTACATATTTCAGCATAATTTTTTGCAAATTTTGTATAGAAATTAACGAAACCAAGAAAGCTTTGCAAGCTTTTCAAATTTCTTAGAGCTTTATAATTTTGAATTATTTCTAATTTGCTTTTTTGAGCTTTTATACCTTGTGGAGTTATAATATGTCCTAAAAATTCAATTTCTTCTTGAACTAATTTAGACTTTGAAAATTTCAATGTATAATTATCTCTACGACAACATGTAAATAACGTTCGTAAATGATAAATATGTTCATTGAAGGTTTTAGAAATACATAGTATATCATCCACAAATGGTATAATAAATTGTTTTAAATCGCCAATTGACAAATTTAAAGCTCTTACTAAAGCTGCTGTACTAGTACATGTACCGAAAGGAACTACATTAAATTCGTAGGTATTGCCCTCGATAATAAATGCTGTATATTTTTTACTGTCTTCATCGAGAGAAATCTGCCAAAAACTACTTGTCAAATCAAAACAAGAAATAAACTTTATTCCGAAACAGTGTTGAAAAATATTATCCATATGTAGTGGGGCTTCATAATCTTTAACTAATTTTTTATTTAATTTTCGAGCATCTAAACAAAATTGCACTGATCCGTCTTTTTTAATGCTTATAACAATTGGATTAATATAATTACTAATTGATCGACGAATAACGCCATCTCTTAGCATTTCTTTGATTGCAATTCGAACATTTTCTCGATAATTTAACGGTATAAGATACTGTTTTGAAAAATATGGCTCTTTATCTTTTAAAATTAATTTATGAGTATATACTTTCAATAAACCTAATTTTTTACGAAATACATCTCTAAACTTGTACACAAGCGAAGCTATCTCATTTTTTTGAGCATCGGTAAGGTTAGAGCTTTCATCAACTTTCTCATTAATTTCCCCTCGAGTTAGATTTTCAGAATCATCATTTGTGATGCCTGCATCTATTTCATTACGAGTTAGATCAATGAGTGATGGTATGTCATCCCCAAAATCCGAGACAGTATCATACTGAATAGTTAAGCTTTGATATGTACTTTCATCTATAAATGCATCGTTATATTTAATGTTTTCTAAAGTATTATTAATTTCAAAATAAATTTGCACTTTATATGTGTCAAGTTTGAGCTTTATATTTTTCATAGTATCATAACCGATAATACAATCTTTTATTAATCTAGGAATAATTATGAAGATAATATCAATGTATTGACTACCCCATTTTACATTCAAATAAATTTGCTTTTTCAATCTCACCGATTTTTGGCCTGTAGCTACCTTAATAACGTGTCCACTAATCGGAAGAGTAGGTTTATCTTTAAAATTACTTAAGTTTTGATTGTAAAATTCTTCTGAAATAGCAGAAACTTCACTACCCGAATCAAGTAGATCTTTTACTGGAATGTTTTCTAATAAAAGAAATATTTCAGGACAAATTCTGCCCCCATTGCTATTATCATTATTTGATAATTCACCATTAATTTCACGTCTAGGATCTTCAAAAATAGTTAATAATTCTTTTGATAATAAATCATTACTTGATTTTATTGTTGCAACTCGTTGCAAGCTTTTGCATTTATCCGATTTCCGAGAAGCAACATTTACTCGTTTCCCAAGGAAGTACTAGGTACATCTTGTAAAATCGGTTTTGCAATATTCTTATTTTTATTTGCTTTATTATTCTTATTATTCGACTTACTATTTTCAATTGTTATGCTATTAATTTGTTGTTCTCCGCCGCTATCTTTTTGAGCATGACGTGAACTAATATAATCATCATTATCCAAAGAAGATAAAATTTTAATAAATTCTGATATCTTTTTTATATGTCTAGCTTGAACTAATTAACGTACATCTCTATCAGAATGTCAAGATAATTTATCTATTAATTCTTCTTCATCTAGATTTTCATTTATATCAAACGCTAAATTAATTTTACGTATAGCATAATTATAACGTGATAATTTTCCACCAAAATATTTTCCAAATTCTATTTCGCGAGTAATATTTCTACGTATTTCAGCGTTCCAAAATTTTTCTTTAAATAACATTTCAAAATCTTCAAAATTTCTAATTTCACGCTGTACTAAGTCATACCAAGAAGAATTTACTCCCGTCATAGATTGAGATAACAAACATAATAATTGAGCAGTATTGTAATTACTTGCTTGCAAATAACGTTTGAGATCATTTAAATACTTTACTGTTCTATATTTATAACTATCATCAAAAACTGGACACGGTAAAGCAGGTTGCTTAATAGTTTCAATAATAGTTTCATTCACAATTGATCTATTTTGATCATTATTCTTAATTTTATCAATATTCTCACGAAGTACTGAAAATGTTTCATTCATTTCCATAGTAACATTATTTTTCGCTCGAATAATATCATTAAAATTACACAGGACCACAAATGGGAACCGGAAAAAGTCCTTCGGCAAAATTGATACCCTATATGTATTTCGACGCGCTGATTCCAAATCCGAGGTCCACATAACCCCAGCACGTCGTGTTCAAGGACATTTGAAGGTCAAACGCATTTACTACGGGAAAACATAAAATCTGACCACGGATTCGGAAAGAGCGGGAAATTTTACGTCCAAATATGTATTTTCTATTTTTTCCAACATGACCCTCCATGGTCATCTGAGGGTCAAATGACTCACCGATAGATCAAATTCGTATTTCCCACATACATCATCACAACTAAAGACATGCGTACAAATGAGTCAGGTATCTTTAGGTTTCTCGATGCGCTGAATCCAAATCCGAGGTCCACATAACCCCAGCACGTCGTGTTCAAGGACATTTGAAGGTCAAACGCATTTACTACGGAAAAACATAAAATCTGACCACGGATTCGGAAAGAGCGGGAAATTTTACGTCCAAATATGTATTTTCTATTTTTTCCAACATGACCCTCCAAGGTCATCTGAGGGTCAAATGACTCACCGATCGATAAAATTCATGTATTCCATATACATCATTACACTACAGATTTTTAACTATAATTTGGTCACGTATCTTTAGGTATTTCGACGCGCTAAATCAAAATCTGAGGATCCTCGGTCTCAAATTCAAATATGAGTTACGGTGAGAACTTAGTTCATGGTTGTGTTAGCTCTCTTTATGGTTTTCTCGCGCGGATATTGCCAATCGATTCCAGCAATTAAAATTCACCTAGCTTAATATATAGACTTGATTTCAGATAGTGATGTCGATCAAAAAGATTTACGAATGACGCGTTCTTTTATTAGCAAACGATCTGCGGAGCGCTTTTCTTTTGTGTGGAGTAGTAGTGTCTCTTTTAAGAGACCAACAATAGTCTGACATCATGTTCACATCCCAATAGCCTTGATATCTTCTTTCGATGTCTTTGAAGTCTTGGTGGAATCTCTCTCCTTGCTCCTCGCTAAAGTCTCCTAAATTTTCAGGAAAGTAATCAAGATGAGAATGAAGAAAATGAATTTTCAAATTCATCAAGCAACCCATTATTTTGTAATTACCCAACATCTCATTTACTATATCTTCGTAATCGTCGTCTTTATTATTTCCTAAAAATTTATGCTGAACTTCTCTAAAGCTTTGCCACGCGTTGCGTTCCTTTATCGTCATTCTTCTTTCAAATTCTTCATCTCGTAATAGTTCTCTTATTTGTGGACCATCAAAGACTCCTTCCTTGATCTTTGCTTCCGAAAGTTTTGGAAATTTCTCGAAGAGATACATGAAAGCGTTGCTTTCGTCTTGTGAATTTTTCATTGCTTTAATAAACTGTTTGACCAAACCAAGCTTAATATGCAAGGGTGGGAGGATGACTTTATTTGCAGGTATAAGACTTTCGTGTAAAACATTTTTATTACCTGGGGTCAAATTTTGTCGAAGTGGCCATTCTTTTCTCACATAGTGTTGATCTCGGGCACGGCTATCCCATTCACAAATGAAACATGGATATTTCGTGAAGCCACTTTGTTGACCCAACAAAATTGTTGTTATTTTCAAATCTCCAACCAACTGCCACCCGTGAGTATCATAATGCAATTTCTGTAGCAGTAAATCGAGATTACTATATTCCTCTTTCAAGACAATGGAATGACCAATTGGTATAGGGGCGTATATGTTACCGTTATGGAGTAAAACTGCTTTCAAGCTTCTCGTAGAAGAATCAATAAACAGACGCCAATCAATAGCTTCATACTCTACGTTTCCAAATTCATTTATCAGTCCTGCAACGTCGTTGCAATAAACTAAATCGCATTCTTTCGAAAAAAATTTTCTAAATTGTTGATCACGATTTCGGTAAAATGTGATGAAAGTACCAGGAGCCAGACAATTTTTTTCTTTCAATCTAGATGCTAATAGTTCCGAAAGTTCTTTTGAAAGTCCTGTGTCTCGAACTAAGAATGATTAAACCCATGAAATGTCTGGTCTTGCTCATCATCTTCTATATCTTCCATTCCATCAGTGCAACCTCTTCTACTTGGCCCCTCTCTCTTTGATTCTTCTGTTTGCATTTCTATATTCTCAGCACCTACATCGGACACATTTCTACTGATCGAAATCTCAGGTTCTTTAGCATCCAAGGTGGCGAGGACATTGTATACGTGTGCCGAAACCCAGGGCACCTCCTCGTGGTTGCGGCGGGTAACGGCTTTTTTTGTCTTTTTTGTTTTCCGGCAAAGCCCTGGGGTGAAGGCATTATGCCGTCATGGTCGGCACACGAAAGAGTACGATGCAGGGTTTCGGATGCCCAGTATCGGCGGTTGGTCGGGGTGAGCAAGCGGGCCCGCAATCGTCGTCATCATGCGACCGCAGTTCCAGTTCTACACTGGTGGATAACTTGGCCTGTGTAGGATCTACTGCTATAAGAATAGAATTGGCACCATGCAAAGAGCGTATTGACAACTTTTGTGTTGTTTGTGGTAAATTTTGTTTTAAAACTCAAAGAGAATCTTTCACTGATAAACTGCTAGAAAATTATAAAATAGTTTTCCCTTTAATCACTGAACAAATAAACAACTGTTGGACTCCAAAAACTATATGTTTAAAATGTAAGATACAACTGCACCAGAAAATATCGCAATACATCTCGCCAATGATTTGGCGTAATCCGACAGATCATAATACAGACTGTTACTTCTGTTTGACTGATACACGTGGATATAATCGTAAAAATGTATCCCAATTACGTTATCCATTCGTTACGTCTGTAACTCTTCCTGTTCTCGCCACCTTGGAAGCTGCAGAACCTGAGATTTTAGAAATGCAAACAGAAGAATCAAAGAGAGAGGGGCCAAGTAGAAGAGGTTGCACTGATGGAATGGAAGATATAGAAGATGATGAGCAAGACCAGACATTTCATGGGTTTAATCATTCTTAGTTCGAGACACAGGACTTTCAAAAGAACTTTCGGAACTATTAGCATCTAGATTGAAAGAAAAAAATTGTCTGGCTCCTGGTACTTTCATCACATTTTACCGAAATCGTGATCAACAATTTAGAAAATTTTTTTCGAAAGAATGCGATTTAGTTTATTGCAACGACGTTGCAGGACTGATAAATGAATTTGGAAACGTAGAGTATGAAGCTATTGATTGGCGTCTGTTTATTGATTCTTCTACGAGAAGCTTGAAAGCAGTTTTACTCCATAACGGTAACATATACGCCCCTATACCAATTGGTCATTCCATTGTCTTGAAAGAGGAATATAGTAATCTCGATTTACTGCTACAGAAATTGCATTATGATACTCACGGGTGGCAGTTGGTTGGAGATTTGAAAATAACAACAATTTTGTTGGGTCAACAAAGTGGCTTCACGAAATATCCATGTTTCATTTGTGAATGGGATAGCCGTGCCCGAGATCAACACTATGTGAGAAAAGAATGGCCACTTCGACAAAATTTGACCCCAGGTAATAAAAATGTTTTACACGAAAGTCTTATACCTGCAAATAAAGTCATCCTCCCACCCTTGCATATTAAGCTTGGTTTGGTCAAACAGTTTATTAAAGCAATGAAAAATTCACAAGACGAAAGCAACGCTTTCATGTATCTCTTCGAGAAATTTCCAAAACTTTCGGAAGCAAAGATCAAGGAAGGAGTCTTTGATGGTCCACAAATAAGAGAACTATTACGAGATGAAGAATTTGAAAGAAGAATGACGATAAAGGAACGCAACGCGTGGCAAAGCTTTAGAGAAGTTCAGCATAAATTTTTAGGAAATAATAAAGACGACGATTACGAAGATATAGTAAATGAGATGTTGGGTAATTACAAAATAATGGGTTGCTTGATGAATTTGAAAATTCATTTTCTTCATTCTCATCTTGATTACTTTCCTGAAAATTTAGGAGACTTTAGCGAGGAGCAAGGAGAGAGATTCCACCAAGACTTCAAAGACATCGAAAGAAGATATCAAGGCTATTGGGATGTGAACATGATGTCAGACTATTGTTGGTCTCTTAAAAGAGACACTACTACTCCACACAAAAGAAAAGCGCTCCGCAGATCGTTTGCTAATAAAAGAACGCGTCATTCGTAAATCTTTTTGATCGACATCACTATCTGAAATCAAGTCTATATATCAAGCTAGGTGAATTTTAATTGCTGGAATCGATTGGCAATATCCGCGCGAGAAAACCATAAAGAGAGCTAACACAACCATGAACTAAGTTCTCACCGTAACTCATATTTGAATTTGAGACCGAGGATCCTCAGATTTTGATTTAGCGCGTCGAAATACCTAAAGATACGTGACCAAATTATAGTTAAAAATCTGTAGTGTAATGATGTATATGGAATACATGAATTTTATCGATCGGTGAGTCATTTGACCCTCAGATGACCTTGGAGGGTCATGTTGGAAAAAATAGAAAATACATATTTGGACGTAAAATTTCCCGCTCTTTCCGAATCCGTGGTCAGATTTTATGTTTTTCCGTAGTAAATGCGTTTGACCTTCAAATGTCCTTGAACACGACGTGCTGGGGTTATGTGGACCTCGGATTTGGATTCAGCGCATCGAGAAACCTAAAGATACCTGACTCATTTGTACGCATGTCTTTAGTTGTGATGATGTATGTGGGAAATACGAATTTGATCTATCGGTGAGTCATTTGACCCTCAGATGACCTTGGAGGGTCATGTTGGAAAAAATAGAAAATACATATTTGGACGTAAAATTTCCCGCTCTTTCCGAATCCGTGGTCAGATTTTATGTTTTCCCGTAGTAAATGCGTTTGACCTTCAAATGTCCTTGAACACGACGTGCTGGGGTTATGTGGACCTCGGATTTGGAATCAGCGCGTCGAAATACATATCGGGTATCAATTTTGCCGAAGGACTTTTTCCGGTTCCCATTTGTAGCCTTGCAAGGTGAGCGCATGAGTCTGAATAAACTTGGATTAATACCTAAGTTCTTTCTCTCATTGTGATCAACTAAGCAAGACTATCCTTTCCTTATAATTTGAGCTCAACTTATAGAACATCTCGCGCTATAAGAAACGTGGGCCGAATTATATCCTATCAATGAAAAACTTTAGCTCTGCTTATGGGACAATTCGCACCATAAGAAACTAGGGCATTGTCTGACTTTCTTCGATATATTGCAATTACTTATGTATATTTGATTTACTTATTTATTATATTTGATTCATTTATCTATTTTCTTGACAATTAGAGTAAAATCATTGGAAACAAATTCTTACTCATTAGCTAGATTACGAGATTTCGAATTATTTTATATATAAGTGATACGAACATCACACACATTTGCATATACTTATGAAAAGCGCCTACGCTCAATTACCGATTTTTTCTAATTGTCTCGTGTGTAACGGGTTGCCGTTTTGCAGAGGAAAATAGGAGACAAATAAGACAGGACCGTTACATGGTATTATTTTTTGCACTTTTTTTCACATATGACCTTTTTTTCGTGGGGCTGTCATATTCGTATTGTTGGTACTGTTGTTATGAAATCGCTAAAGTGATGTACTTCATTCGATGATATCTTCGCGAATAAAAAATATTTGTTACATTTGAAAAATGCGTTGGAAAGAGCAAAAGCAATACTTTCAGATGGTCAGATTAGTTTTTAGTAAAAAAAATGTATTGCGGTGTAATATAGCTTCTAAAGCAGCGAAAATACGTGTTTTTGGCACTTTTAGGTTAGAATATCTTGAAAACGTGACGTGATAGAGCATTTATGATGCCTGATTCGTGTTCAGCGAATCAAAAACTTTCGGAATACATGAATAGCGTTCTTGCGAGAACTCAAAACTTTTTTTTGCAGACCTGTGTTATCTTATCTATTATGTTATCTATTAACTTATCAATTATCTTATCTATTATCTTATCTCGTTCAATCTTATCTTATTTTATCTACTTATTTATCCACTTACTTATAATAGAAACTAAGCAAAAAAAAACTATAGCATGATAATAATGAAGGGAAAATTTATCGGAATAAGCGAATTAGTATGCGAGTGTATACTTGATTGTTCAAGAACAAACTATCGTATTAACCGATCTCTCTTGTATACCCACGCTCGTACAGTTACGCATGTTGGGCGTGGGGATAATACGTAATACTTATACTAGGAATACGGCTGTCGTAATCTTTATTAAATATTCTCGACTTGCTCACTGATAATTACCATGTACACATTCTCATTTGCTTTTATTATAAGTCAGATCATTTGATTTCCATGCGGTCAATAATTTATGGCATTCTAAAATATCTACGTGTTCTAGATTCATAAAAGTGCTACAGCCGCGGGCTTTTTGTCTCTATTGATTTGAGTTAAAGCCTTTTCCGCTAGTTCATTGTCTTATTGTTCAGCCTTGTCTACTTTTGATCTTAACTACTTATCATACCCTATTATCTTATCTATTATCATAAGATAATATATAACTATTATCTTATCTATTATCTGATCTATTATCTTATCTATTATCTTATATATTATCTTATCTATTATCTTATCTATTATCTTATCTATTATCTTATCTATTATCTTATCTATTATCTTATCTATTATCTTATCTATTATCTTATCTATTATCTTATCTATTATCTTATCTATTATCTTATCTATTATTGCAACGATTGCCGAAAATTGTTTTGACTGTAATGATTTCTCCCATTCCCTCTCCTGTCCTTAAGGTCGCGAGTCAGCGAAATAGTTCGGCCCGGTAGTCCGAAGCTAGGAGGGGGCTGCAACGATTGCCGAAAATCGTTTTGACTCGCGTAGGTTACGAAGCGGCTGAGCGTAGCAGCCGCGATCGGTTTGAGAGAGTGAGGGCGCGTAGGGGCAATGACCGGGAGGGGAAGATTTGCTAGCCAGTATGACTGTGACCTTCAGTCCGGCAGCATCATAGCGTGTGAGCATTGATAGTGTTTACCTTTTTCGAGAGAGATCCAGGGAGATGAGTAGATTGCCAGTGAGTGCGGAGGCGGAAGAGCACATCGCACAACGTGTGCATTATTAACCGGAGGAACAGTTATAAGTGGAGTGCCGAGTGCGCGCATTGTTCAACGTGCGCGACCTCGGCAGCTACGAGAGTACGCCCAACAGCCTCAGCAACACCGCCCGCAGTGAACAGAGTGACCGCAGCAGCATCAGCAGCAGTGTGTCACCTAACTGCGGCAGCGGAGAAATAGGTGCAGAGGCGTCAACAGCAACGAGCGAATCGAGTACGGTTGGCCACCGTATCCCCAACAACTCCGCGGTAGGTGCTCCATATTGTTAATTGTTGTCAGCGTGCGTCAGTCTCTCGGCAAATCCCTCCCGTGTATTGGATTAAGTTCAATAAAGTGGTCAGTCGTTATTCTCACTAAGGTAATGTTTTATCTTTCCTTTGTCCGGGGACCGTATTGATGTTTACGTTCAATTCGAACGCGCCGGTAAAATAGCACGGATCACGTAGGTATCGTGAGAAGCGACTTGCCAACCGAATTATCAGCAGCGGCCGTCGGAGAGCTGCTAAGCAAGCGCGCCAGCGCCTCCAAGCGGAGAGTTCGTGAACCCAACTTCAATCGGTAAGGGAACTCTGCGCAGGCGCACTCCCGGACAAGGTGAGTTAATGTGCTACTAGCACATAGATAACAAGTCATCGTTTAACTAATCGAGTAGATACATTCAAGAGGAATTACAGGTTAAACGGCAGCCTGTTACATTATCTTATCTATTATCTTATCTATTTTCTTATCATATCATAAGAGATGATAGCGAGTAAAGTAAGAAAGGAAAACGGAAAAATATCGAAGTCATGGCAACGAGCAGAGACATAAAGGAATTTTGGTGGATAGTAAATAAAGAAAGGCCGAAGAGAAGTAGAAAGGGAGAAACAATTAAAAAAAAAGAATGGGCCGAACACTTTAAGAATTTACTAGGAGTAACAGGGGAAGGGAGGAGGAATCCGAACGAGGAGGGAAGCATGACCGAGAATGACAGTGAAAGCGAGAACCAGGAGAGAGAAGCGAACGAGGGGACAGAAGTTGGGGAGGTTGAGGACAGGTTAAATAGGAGGATAAGTGAAAAATAATTTAAAGATGCCTTGAAACAATTGAAATACGGAAAAGCAGCGGGTCAGGACGGACTCTCCGTTAAATTCATAAAGGGGCTACCGAATATTTGGATAAAAATAATAGTAGAAATTTTCAATGAATTATGGGACAGGAGACAGATTTTAGAGGGATGGGAAATAGCACGAATTTACTCAATATTTAAAAGCGTCGAGGAGGAAGAGGCTAGAAATTAGAGGGGTATTTACAGTAATAGGATAGGAATGGAAGTTAATATAGAGAAAATTAAGATAATGATTTGTTGTGAAGGAAAAATAAGTAAAGATAAAGTCTTCTCATACAAAGGCAAAAAGTGGAGGTAGTTAGGGAATTCAAATACTTGGGGTACTGGTTTATTCAAAAAAATGTGAATATGACACATATAAATAAAATAGCAGAGAAAGCAAGTAGGGCCATCAATGCGGTGTGGGGTATTTTAAAAAGGGCAAAAATAGAAAATATAAGGAAAAGGCTATATCTGACGGTCAGTATAATAAAAGCGGGATGTTTATATGGGGTAGAGATATGGGGTGGCAGAAATGGGAAAATCTTGAGAATGTACAAAGGAAGTTTTTAAAAATGGCCATGGGATTAAATAATATTACGCCAAATTGTATAGTTACCATAGAAGCATGTAGGACGTCGATGAAATTGCAGACAGCTAGGAGGGCAATGGAGTATATAGTTGAGATAAAAGAAATGGAAGAAGGGAAATTGGGAAAAAGGGTGCTAATGCTATTGGAAGGGGTAGGGGATGGGTAAAGTTTAAAAATGATATAAGACAAAAAAGAAGTAGAAAAAATAAAGGGTAAAATAGAAAGAAGGTTAGAAAGAAAAGCAAACAAGAACTACAAAGCCTGTGCGGAAAATAGAAGGGTCAACATATAGCGAACTTCATAAAAAACTGAAAGAGGCGGTGGGGGAAGAGGCTTATTGGAGGGATAGGAAGATTTTGGGATGGAAAAATTAACAATGGGCGAGAATAAGATATGGGAACATAGGCAGAGAACGGGCGAAAGAGTATAAAGAGAGTGAGTGCAAATTCTGTGGATGGATAGAAGAGAACTTGGAACATATGCTTAGAATATAGAAGGGCAAAAGATGAAATAGGGCGTAAATGGGTAAGGGAGCTTGAGGAACAGAAAATTACTGGTAGGGAAGGGAAAACAACAATTAATTGATTGAAATATTAAAAGAGAGTCCTAATAGGGCAATTTGTAACTATGTATTTATTTTTGAGAAGTTGGCCAAATCGAGGAGAGATAGTGAGCATCCTGAATAAGAGCAGAGGTAGTAGGGCAAAGAGCAAATGAGGGAGAGAGAAGGTATACTTATGCAAATAATTATATTGTTAAAGCGAATTATAAGCGAATTATATTGCAGCGAAGCGGTTATGCGAAGGTAGTTTTTGTAAGCGTTTTAGAATGTACGGAATATTGTAAAATGAAAATTTTGTAAAAGGCCGTGAAGGCTATACATGAGCAATAAATACTACTACTACATCTTATTCTGTATGTTCTTAAAAAATAAATGTTATTCTACAAATTATTAACTTAAAAAGCAAAATCACTATAGAAATCTTTCAACAGCTTCATGTGATTTTGATGTATTTTTATGTACACATGTCGTTACGTATTTGCCGTTATGATTAGGGCACACGTTAATTAATTTTAATTTTTCGAAAGGTGAATAGCCCCAATCATTCAAATCGAAAACTTTGAGGCCATATCATTCTATTCACTCTTTTTTCAAATCTCTGGAAACAAAAATTTTTGTGGCATCTTTGAGTGTATCTTTGATGATGAATTTATGCTCTTAGTATTTATAAAAGCCAGAGTTCCATGTTAATCCATGATAATAAAGTTCTAACCAGAGGTTTTCTTGTTTATATTTCTCCGTTAGTCTTCGCCATGGAAAGGGAGGTTTGAACAAGCGTAGGAGTGGTTCTTCGTTGTAGTTAAGTGGAAGTATCGCTAACTCTTTCACAGCCTAAGTTTTGCCAGGCATCATGAAGACTTGCATATCCACTACGTACTCCATTGCGATAGACAGCTAAGGAAAGAGTCAATTTTTTAATACCCATCTTCCCCCTCTCCTAAATAAGTTTCTTCACATCTCCATTTATCGGATTATACTGAACGATGCGATCGTGTAAAATAAGACAATACGCTGTAGTTCCTTCGGGAATATTTTTTCTGGTTTCGAATTCCAAGCGCACAACTACGGGAGCAGTCTTTAATGATTCGTTTTGTTTCGAACAGTCAATCACTACGAGTGGCATGTAATTTTTATACTCGAGTTTTTTGAGCATCGGTTCGGCATCCTTACCGTAAACGAATTTAATTCATTCGTTATGTCTCTCTCTTCTCATGCATGCATGTACACAATTCATATACTTATACTATATTTGAATTCACATTATATTATACAGCAGCCTGCAGCAGCCGACAACGTCGAAGTGTAAGGTAAGAGAGAGAGCCCGGCATGTCTACTAACGAGCCTATAAGCAGGGAGAGTCGCTTCCGCGTGTATGCGTGTATGCGTGTGGTCGCGCTGCCGAAAAGCGCGATGAAAGAGTGGGGATGCCTCCGGCGGTAATTGACTGGCGGACGTAACACGGGCGACACGTGATTGAGCGCGCGCTAACGGCTACCTGCGACGCTCTAGGCGGTCCACGAGGCTGCTTGGTATTGCGGCTGGTTGAATGGCTTGGCCACACATGCACCAGCGTACTAGCTGTCAATTAGTCTATCCTCTCGATTATAACGGCGGGTTAGCTAAAACCCCGTTATATTGGTGCCCAACCTCTGATTTGGCAACTTTTCTTTGTGTGGCAGATAGTGCGACGAGAGGAAATCGTTGTGAGCGCGGACGTTTTTCGAGAATTCCAGCGCATATGGAATTCGAAACTCGGCGCGGAGAACAACAACGTGCGTGCCTTCCCCCCTTTGTTTACGCGCGAGAGTCAGACCGCGCAAAGTAGTAAATACGAAGCGAAGCATATACGCCACGCTAGACTCATAAGCTCCGAGCTTGGCCTTGAGGTATTTAGAAACAAAATTTTATATACTGAAAATTTCAGTCGTACGTCCTCAAGGCTTGGCCAAATTACGAGTAGAGTACGATAATCGACTCTACCGAATTTCGCTCGCCGGCCAGTCAATTCACGCAGCGTGCGTACGGTTATGTGTGTATATATATACATGTGTATACACACATAACAGGTATAGATTGTAAGTCGCAGCGCTCAGCTTTTACAACAGTTAGACTTTTTTTTTGTCTTTCTAAAAGCAACTTGTTGTCCTTTTCTTTTTTTTTTTCCTCTCCTTCGTTCTCTACTGTTGTTGTTGTTACGAGTGCGTTCAAGTATAAAATTTCCTGCGTGTTAGTTTTTTTTTGTTACACTGACTATACCGTGTAGTCTAGTTGACTTATAAAATCCACGTCATTTTGGCATTGCCTTTTTCGTCCCTTTTTTTTGTCTTCTTTTGTTTTGTTTATTTGTTCCAAATAGCATAACTCTATTTTATAATAATGCCCTCTAATTGGTCGCTGAGCGAATTAACAATATTTAAAGAACAAATTGACGAAAAAATTTGCAAGTGGATAAAAGACCTTTCTAGCACGGACGTGGATTGTATGCTAACTCAGCTGGAACTACACACAAACGGTACACTATTCGAACGCGCAAACCGCTTATATCGTAGATTGAACGGCGATTATACCGCAGAAGATTTTGTAGCGATCGAAAACCAGGATAAAAATATGGCATACGAAAGACGCGAAGACCTCACCCATATATTCTTCGAGTCAGAGGCCCTGCCAAAAGAAGTTCGCGTTGACTTGTGCGCGGCCATAAAGGCGAATGAACTTCTCGAGCCTTTTGAAAATTCAAAGCTCGAGACGGGCAATAGCGCTCGGGAGAATATCCGGGCGAGTACGCTGACAGGCACACAAGACGATATGTCACTTACGTTAGGCGCGGATGCGACGCGCAACGTAACAGATATGATCCAGCAACAAGAATCAATGATAACACAGACTATCGGCTTGTACGAGCACAATGCTTCAGCCGACCCGGCAATCGCAACATCACACGGCGCGCAAAAAGTGATCTTTATGACAGGCGCGCTGGCTTCGACATACGTGTCGACTTACACGCATGCAACGACGACAGCAACAACCGAACACAGCAAGACAGTACGAATAGCCTTGCCAAACGGTGCAGTTGAATATGCCTCCCCGGCCATCGCGCGCGAGTTAAACAGAACTTGGCGGAAAGAGGCTGAGGCCCAGAGGCATATAGAAGATCCGTATATCGAAAGAGAGAATTTAAAGGCATTGACCACTTACTACAACAACCTAGCTGCTGGGTTACAAGCTAACCTAGCCAGGCTACAAAATGAAAAAGAGAGTGAAGCCGCACTCAATAAAGAGCTGCAAGAGCAGTTAAAACAAGTAGTGGCCACAACCCGACAACAAGCTGCAGAGCAAGCTAGATTAGATAACTACCAAAATAAAAATGTTCAATTCGCGGATACATTCGAATTAAACTAGTTCGATGTATCAAACCAGCTCAACGGCTCGGAGAAATATAACATGCCGTTGTCTCTCGATCCTCAAGCGCCGATCTTTCATTCGACGACTAAACCTTCATCGGCGACTGCATCACAGCCGTCGCCAAACTTTTCGTCGGCCCGTTCTAGCGTCCCTGGGCCCTCTTACTCAAGCTCGCTCACTCCCGTAAGCTCGTGCTAGGGGAGGGGGGACTTGCCCAGCGCTACACCAGTGCCGCCGACACAGCAAGGGCCAAGAGGCGCGCCTGCTAATGGCACAGAGGCCACGACATTTAACTCTTCGTCTCGCTTTCTTCCTAGCAAACATCTAGGAAAAACAGTCAGAGAATGGAAAATCAAATTTTCTGGAGGCGAAGGCCTTAGTATTGAGGAGTTCCTAGGGAGGATTGAGGACAACAAACGATTAGATAAAGTAGCGGACGAGGAGTTACTCGATTCTATGACCCCTTTATTTGAGAAGCCAGCTCTCTTTTGGTATCGTGCCATGAGGCCTGCGTGGTCCACGTTCGCCGATTTCAAGGGATCGGCTCTCATTGCTTACAGCAAGTCCAAAAGAAATAAAAGGACTATAACAGTGGAGGCTCACTTGCGCACCCAAGGCGCCAATGAACCTATACTGGAATACGCAGTCTCGCTACTCACCATACTAAGAAGGATGGATCCGCCTTGGGACATTCGGGATCAAATCAATCTCATCATTGACAATATGCTCCCTCCACTCAAGAAGAAGTTAAAATACTTCAGGGACAATCTCACTGACGTGCAGCTGCTAATGACCCGTGCCCAAGAGGCCGAAGACGATGAACAGGGACAGTGGAAGCCACCGCCTGCGGCAGACCAAAGTATGTGGCCCGAAGCGGCTTATAAGCCATGGACCAAATCTGCTAAGGCCAGGCCATTGAACCTGTCGTCTTTGAACGACAAGGCTTCCCCAGCTCAAGAAGCTGAGCTGGAGAAGCTAGAGTCTAAATTCTTTGATAAGAAGGC
This sequence comes from Phymastichus coffea, assembly GCF_024137745.1. Taxonomy (NCBI): domain Eukaryota; kingdom Metazoa; phylum Arthropoda; class Insecta; order Hymenoptera; family Eulophidae; genus Phymastichus; species Phymastichus coffea. The sequence continues at coordinate 88,247 of NW_026707031.1, read as the reverse complement.
CAAGGAATTTGGCCTCAACAGGCCTCCGACCTCCTCGGCAAATGCCGAGAACTCTGGTGAAAAATCAGAGGCGGCGACAAAGAAATCGCGGAACCGTCCCAGTGGTAACCCGTCTCGTGGTAGCTACGGTGGCCGCGGCCGGGGAGGCGAGGGACGGCCATCGGGCAGTCGTGCTCTGAAGGTCGTTCCCAAATCAGATAGAAACAAAGATAAGGAATCTGATCCTGACGCTGACAAGGTTTTCTGCTGGGAGTGCAGTTGGCCAGGCTACACTAAGTTTACCTGTCCTGAATGCTCGCCCACGCAGAAGAATCAAGAAGAACCAAAAAACGCCAGCGGGAGCCAGTAAGCGAGGTCCAGACGGCTCCCCCTATCACTCGGACCTTTGAAGTCAGTGGCGTGACAGGAGTAGCGCAGGCGCTGGGCAACACGGTGGGCGACCCAATGCTAGCCCCGGTTAGCCCTTCCGACGTGCAGCCAGCCGGCGATGGAGGTACTGTCTCAAGCGCCCTGATCGATAAGTCACCTAGGTGGTGGCTGACAGTAAATGTTGGCGACTATAAGTTTAGAGGTCTCTGAGATACCGGAGCTTCCCGTACTGTCCTCGGCCCGAGTGCCATTTCGATGGCTGCAGCCTTAAATAGGCGTGTACATCGGTACGTGGGCCCTGGGGCAAGAGCGGTAGATGGTCATTACGTGCCCATTGGTGGTGGCGTAAAGTTACCCTTCACGATCGGAGGGGTGACTCATATTATCGATGCTCTCATTCTAAAAGAAGTCGACACAGAGGGCACCCTTGGCGCCGACTTACGCGCTTACGACTTACGACTTACGCGCCTTTTCGGCTTATTTGTGTCCAAAAGCAAATAGGCTGATATTTGTTGGCTGCGAAGAAGGCGTGCCCGCAGTTCTCTCGCCGGAGAAATCTGAGGAGGCAACGGCCTTAGCCTCGCTGTGGATCGAAGATCTCACGGACGAGCAGAGAGCAGAGATAGAAAAAGTCATGCACGAGCTGCTCCCGGAGCCCTCCGGTGAACAGGTAGGCTGCACAGGATGGATCGCGCATGACATAGACCTCACCAGCACGCACCCCATAAGACAAAAGTACTACCCAGTATCTAAGAAGATAGAGGACGAGATGCACGCTCAAGTGCACAAAATCTTAAGGATGGGAATCATCCGGAGATCCACGAGCGAGTGGTCAAGTCCAGTCGTTATGACTCTAAAGCCCGATGGCTCGTATCGATTCTGCGTTGACTACAGAAAAGTCAATGCAGTGTCGAAAATTTCGGCCTACCCTTTGCCCTTTATGGATGTTATTTTGCGTAAAATCCAATACGCAAAGTACATCAGCGCTCTAGACTGCTCTGGAGCCTTTTGGCAAATACCTCTCACGGAGAGGTCGGTACCGATTACGGCCTTCACGGTTCCTGGTATGGGTCTGTTTGAGTTCGTGCGAATGCCATATGGCTTGGCCGGAGGCCCTGCCACTTTTCAAATGTTGGCAGATAAAATTATCACGCCAGAAATGGAACCTCTCGCTTTTGCATATTTAGACGACTTGATCATCGCCACCGAGAAATTCGCCGATCATGTGAAGTGGCTCACATTAATTTTAAAAAGACTCAACGAGGCAGGCCTTACGATAAATCGTAAGAAGTCAAAGATTTGCATGTCCGAGATTCGCTATCTCGGCGTGCTGGTTAACCGTGACGGCTGTCGCCCTGATCCTGAAAGGGTACAGCCCATTTTAGACTACCCTGCGCCGAGGAATATGCGACAATTACGTCGTTTTCTCGGCATGGCCTCTTGGTATCGCAAATTCCTAGGAGATTTTGCGACCTTAGCCGAGCCTCTTACTTCACTTACCCGAAAAGATTCTACTTATGTTTGGACTGACGTGCATTGGGCGGCTTTCGAACAAGTAAAAGCCTTACTTGCGTCGGCACCCGTTCTGGCTAGGCCTGATTTCGACGCGCCATTCATCGTGGAGTGTGAGGCCAGTGACACCGGCCTTGGCAGTGTTCTTCTCCAGAAAATTGGCGGAGAAGAACGTCCCCTTTGCTTTGCTAGTCGTGTCCTCACAGCCACTGAACGAAGGCTGTCGGTGACGGAACGTGAATGCCTCGCAGTTATTTGGGCGATAAAAAAATTTCGACCATATATTGAAGGTTATCACTTCACCGTCGTGACCGATCACCATAGCCTCGTCTGGCTGCAAAATTTGAGAAGCCCAAACGGCAAGCTAGGCCGATGGTCGTTGCGCCTGCTGGCCTACGACTTTGACATCGTACACCGAAAGGGCAAAGACAATGTCGTCCCTGATGCTTTGTCTCGTATGTACGAGACCGAAACTTCCCTCGCCTCCCTCAGTGCCGACGAGCCCATTATGGATAAGTGGTATTTGCGCAAGTTCAAGCAAGTATCCAACGAGCCGCGGGCCCATCCCTATTGGAAAATTGTCGGCAGCCAGTTGTTCGTTTATCCGCCGGACCCTATCGTCGACGACTTGCTGGGCCACGACGAGGAAGCGTGGAAGTTAGTGCTCCCGCGGGAACAGCGCGAACAGGTTCTCGCGGAATGCCATGATGAGCCTACGGCCGGTCATCTCGGCCGCTATAAGACTCATCAAAGGGCAGTGCTCCGCTATTATTGGCCTGCCCTTTACAAAGACGTTGCACATTTCGTACGCAACTGTCAAGTTTGCCAGCAAATAAAAGTTGAGCAAAAGCCGCCAGCAGGACTTATGGGCAAACATATTGTTACCCGTCCATGGGAGGTTGTCTGCGGCGATCTGATGGGCCCTTTTCCTCGTTCGCCTCAAGGCCATGAACATCTATTGATTTTCATGGATGTTTTGACTAGGTGGATAGAATGCATCCCAGTGCGTAAGGCCAATGCTAAGACAATTGAAAAGGAAATTAACCATCGTATTTTCTTACGGTTCGGGATTCCGGAACGATTCCTGTCTGACAATGGCACGCCTTTTAAAAACACGAAGGTTGATTCATTCTTGGTGGCTAGCTTGCCGCTATATTTTTTTTTATTACTATGCCCTATATCGTTCTATCATCCCAACGCTTTGCAGAGAATGTGGCCAGCTAAGAAGTATCAGGAGAGAGTCACCCTCACCTTGGAGGGACCGATGGAAGCGATGCTGAGGCTTCAGAACTGGGTCGCCCAGCAGCTCTTGTCATTGGGCGATCCCCAAGACGCTCCCACACCCGGAGCCCCCAGCATCAGCGATCTTCTGCAGTGCTGGACCCAAAGGCAAGGCCAACCGGCGGACAACAATACTCCCACATCAGCCCCAGTCGGAGGGCGTATGCTGATGGGCGGCACTGCCTCCTCCTCGACTCCAGAGGCACTAGCCCAGGGAGCCCAGGACACAGAATACATCAGCTGGTCGGACCGCTGGGCCGCCGTGGAGGCTGCTGCGTGCAGCGCCCACCGAGCGAGGCTGGTTGCCGAGCAGACCGAGTGCCTGGCATTTCAGGACTTTCTGAACTTTACAGAACATCCTGACGCTCGCGTCAGGGCCTGCGCCTCCTCGGATTTTGTCAGGAAGGTCGAGAGAGAACTCGAGAAGAAGGCCTTCCTGGCAGAGGCAGCCACTCGATGGATAGAGGCAAGAAGGGCCCAAGATGAGAGCGCCCGCCTTGCGGCTGAACAGGAGCGAAAGCGTCAAGAGCTTTTGGTCCTCCAAGAGAGGATCGAGGACCTCAACCTTCGGGCCTCGACCTTACTAGGTGCCCCGAGCTCTTCTGGCACTGCCTCTAGCGACCAACGATCCTCTTTCGGCTCGGCCTCCCAGAGGATCGCCCGTCCTCCTGGCACTGCCCCGAATGCAGCAGGATCAGCTGCTCAGAGCAACGGGCCATGGACCAAAGAGCAACGCCTTGAAGCGACCAGGGCGGCCCAAGACGACCGCCGGACGTACTGCGCGGCCAATGGAAACTTTGTCCCGCAGTACGTCGCCATGCTAAACCGCTTTAAGGAACAGCCTTGCGGCAAATTCGAAGGTCCTACTCCTACAAAATACGAGGTACGCTTCTGCTCCGGATGCAACCTGACTTCAGTGTCAAGGTCAGACAACTGCCCGAATTTCTTCCAATATTCCAGCAGAAGTACGATTACTCCGCCGAGCTCGGGCCTCGAGGCGCTCCTCGCTAAGGCCATCTCACCGCCGTCTTCTCGCCGTCGCCAAAAGGAAGAAAGAAGATCGCGTCTTCGACGCCTAGACTTAGACACGGCCCTGCCTCAACTAAAAGAAGAAAAAGAAGATTGCGCCTTCTGCGCTCGTTTTGTTTACGGCCGTGCCTATTTAATTCCTTTTCTTTTGTGTTTTGTACCCTTATGTTTTTCCCGGCGCCGTTGCGCGCATAAACTGTACCTCAGTTTAAAATCCCTCTTGTATAAAGAGAGAGAGAGAACAACATATTCACGTACTAATCCTTTTTTTTATTTTTTTAATAGACTTTAAGAAATAATTCTATTCAGCTTCATAACTGGAGTTTCACCTTTCTTTTCCTTCCTCGAGAGAAAGACTACTTTTCGAGTTGGTACCGCTCCCGCTACCAACGTCTGAGGGAGGGGCATATAACGAATTTAATTCATTCGTTATCTCTCTCTCTTCCCACGTATGCATGTACACAATTCATATACTTATACTGTATTTGAATTCACATTATATTATACAGCAGCCTGCAGCAGCTGACAACGTCGAAGTGTAAGATAAGAGAGAGAGCCCGGCATGTCTACTAACGAGCCTATAAGCAGGGAGAGTCGCGTCCGCGTGTATGCGTATATGCGTGTGGTCGCGCTGCCGAAAAGAGCAATGAAAGAGTGGGGATGCCTCCCGCGGTAATTTACTGGCGGACGTAACACGGGCGACACATGTTTGAGCGCGCGCTAAAGGATTTGCCTTTTTGCGGATTCGGACTTTCGACCTGGCATTGCCTTAGCGTGTTCGCGGGTGCATGCAGTGGTGCGGCACTTTGACACGACGGTGTGTGCGTGGACCTAGTGCTAGGTAGCCCACTGCAACGGACACCACTGGAACCGGTGTCCGGGAACGCTGTTCAGCGAGCGAGCGTTTACTATGCGGACGGCCTGGCCATTGTCGCCTCATTGTAAGTACCGACTCGATTAGCTCTCTCTCGCTTGCCGCTCGCTTCTTTCTCTATCATTACCAATTTACTACTGTACGGTTTCTCCTTTATAATTTATATAAATTATCTTTATCCTTCGTATTCTCTGCGTTTTTTTGACTTTGCGCCCGACTCCCACTCCCAATCCTTGGCGAATTCTCTGCGCTCGCCACTACTTTTCGCGCTTTCCAGCCACCGCTACCTGCGACGCTCTACGCGGGCCACGAGGCTGCTTGGTATTGCGGCTGGTTGAAAGGCTTGGCCACACATGCACCAGCGTACTAGCTCCGTGGCATTAGTAACTTATTAAGCCGAGCTGTCAATTAGTCTATCCTCTCGATTATAACGGCGGGTTAGCCAAAACCCCGTTATAACCGTAGTATACGTTTTGAAAATTGGCATACATATCGTACAGCATTGCGTGCTTGTTTTCACTTAAATCAATGTTGAGATTACTGTATGGATAGCACTCAGAGTTGAGGTAAAATTTTACATTTCTGATATTACAATGCTGAAATATACCAGCATTAGAGTTCAGTTCATTGTTTTGATTATTTTGGAAAGCTAAGATGATGTAGCGTGGTTTCCCCAACTGATTTGTCGTTTTGACTGTCCATCTGTAATTTGTATTTGCAGACAATGCTATATATTCGTAAGCTCCCTACTATGGAAACTCATTGAAATACTTTTTTCGCATTTTAGAAAGTTAAGTAGACGTATTTTCTTTGTATGCGATGCAGTTACATACGACATAAGCCATTTGAGACGTGTTATATCAATCTTCAATTCTTCGTGAACTTCAACGCCATTGACGGTGTTCTTCTATTGATAAACCATATTTACATCGGTACTCGATCTTATGAGAATTGATTCGTGTTTCATATTCACTAGTACTACGCGATAGTCCTCAGCGAATTCGAGTATAAAGCTTAGAGAAATCAAAATATCTAAATCGCAATCCGCATTAGTTAATTTATCGTTGTTTTGTTCTATATTTATTCATCAGGTATTTTCGGCAATCAAGGTTTAACTTGGAGTGAGAGATAACCAGTTTTTCATAATTCTTGTGAGACAACGTTCTTACTTTTGCCTATTTCTATAGCGTTCAGCTCATAGCTAATTTCTTCAAACATGTGACAAATGGCATTATTAACAAAATTAGTATTCGTTAACAAAGTGTTATTGTTACTACATAATCGTCTACAAATGTGTAACGAGCTGCGAGATGGTAAAAGACACAAGTCTTGATGTTAATTGATTACGAATGTCGTCATTATTTTTGAACGATCAATTGGTGCAGGGTTGATGAGTGTGGATCTCGTAATGAGCCGAAAATTCATCGAAGGCGACAGGTGACTATATTTTTAGAATGTTCTCAATTGTTTTGTTGAGAGCAGCAAAAAAAAAATTAGGCAATTTACGTACTTGATTCTTCAAGAACAAACTATCGTATTAACCGATCTCTCTTGTATACCCACGCTCGTACAGTTACGCATGTTGGGCGTGGGGATAGTACGTAATACTTATACTAGGAATACGGCTGTCGTAATCTTTATTAAATATTCTCGACTTGCTCACTGATAATTACCATGTACACATTCTCATTTGCTTTTATTATAAGTCAGATCATTTGATATCCATGCGGTCAATAAATTATGGCATTCTAAAATATCTACGTGTTCTAGATTCATAAAAGTGCTACAGCCGCGGGCTTTTTGTCTCTATTGATTTGAGTTCAAGCCTTTTTAGCTAGTTCATTGACTTATTGTTCAGCCTTGTCTACTTTTGGTCTTAACTACTTATCATACCCTATTATCTTATCTATTATCGTATCTATTATCTTATCTATTATCATAAGATAATATATAACTATTATCTTATCTATTATCTTATCTATTATCTTATCTATTATCTTATCTATTGTCTTATCTATTACACAGGTCAACATGAATTATATCGCACGAACATGAGCAACATATTCCGAAGGTTTTTGATGAGCTGAACACAAACCTGTCATCAAAAATGCTCTATCACGTCACATTTTCGAGATATTCTAACCTAAAAGTGTCAAAAACACGTATTTATGCTGTTTTAGAAGCTATATTCCACCGCAAAAAATTTTTTTTACCGAAAACTAATCTAACGATCTGAAAGTATTGCTTTTGCTCTTTCCAACGCATTTTTCAAACTTAACAAATCTTTTTTTTTCGCGGAGATATCATCAAATGAAGTTCCCCACTTTAGCGATTTCATAACAACAGTACCAACAATACAAATATGACAGCCCCACGAAAAAAAGTCATATGTGAACAAAAGTGCAAAAGATAATACCATAACATTTATGTTTTTGGGGTCGTTGAATCCGAATCCACGATTCATTTGACCCGATTAGTTCAGGGGTCAAATACAGATCAAGGTCAAATCAAGATTATCCCATCAATCTTGGTCCAGGTACTGTTTCGATAGGTTTTTGAGGTCGTTGAATTCGAATCGGGGTGCGTTTACTTGGTCGGCTCAAAGTCAAGGTCAGGTCAAGGTAAAATCCAAAAAATACATTCAATGAACCCGAATTTGAGGTTTATCTGACCAATCCCCTAATGTTTCTATGGCAATGTTAGCAACCCCCTAATTACTATAATATAAACTATTCTATGAACCTGCTTATAACACAATTACGATGCTATAAACCCCCGATAACGTAATGACAGTGCTATCAATCCCCTAATAAATCTCTAATAACCCCTTAATATTAAATATGCTGTGAACCCCCTAAAAACTCAATGGTAATCTTATCAACCCCTTAATAACTCATCTCCCTAATAACCCTCTAATAAGAAATAGGCTAATAACCCCCTAATGACGCAATGACAGTGCTATCACCTCCTATTAAGCCCCTAATAACCCCCCTAATATGAACGGTTCTATGAACCCCTTAATAGCGTAATGGCAATGCTAAAATGCCCCTAATGACTCAATGGCAATCCTATCAACGCCCTAATAGCCCCCCCCGTATATACTTCCCCCCTAATAACCCTCGAATATGAACTAAGCTAATAAGCCCCAAATAAAGCAATGAATGCTAGCTACCTCCTAATTACCCAATAGCAATGCTATTAACCACATTATGTCAGATGCTTGAATGTTATCAATTTTCTGATTTGTGGAATCGTTTCCTTTTTTCGTCTAGACTTCTGGTTCCTGACTTTCTCTTATGCTGTATACCATCATCTTTACGTTGAAGAGCCCAGCAGTAGGCAGCTAACATATTAACATTCCATCTACCTTGATACCTTCTTTCCATCTCTTGGATGTCTTGGTGGAATCTTTCTCCTTGCTCCTCACTTAGGGCTCCAAGATTCTCAGGAAAAGAATCTAAATGAGAATTCAGGAAGTGTACTTTTAAACTCATGTTACGACCCAACTCTTTTAAACTCATGTTACAACCAAATTGGTAAGTATATTTTGAACGACTACGTGATAATTTTCTACTTTTCTATTTGCCAAAAATCGTTCTACAACCGCTGCAAAATTCACCCATGCAGCCTTCTCTTTTCTTGTCATCGTTTGTTGAAAATCAGCCGATTTCATCATCTTTCTAATATCCGGACCTGTGACAATACCTTCCTTTAATTTTGCATCAGATAATCCTGGGAATTTATCCAATAAGTAGCGATAGCTTTTTCCATTCTGATCAAGGGCTTTGATGAATTGCTTAATCAATCCTAATTTTATGTGGAGGGGAGGTAAAAGTTTTTTTTTTGGATCACACAAGGGTTTTTTGAGAACATGTGAACATGTGTGATCCTGGCTTCAGAGACGTGCGAAGTGGCAACTTAGATTCTTCCCAATCACGTGTAGTAGCTCTACTTTCCCACAAATAATGTAACATGGGTATTTGGTATACCCCGACTGCTGTCCAAGAAATATAGTTATTACTTTCAAATCAGCACATATGGGCCATTTATAATTTTCATATTTAATTTTTCTCAAAAACTATCTGCATATTCTCGTAAGATTCTTTTAGATACACCGAATGGGCGTGTTACGTCGCGACTCCGTAGCCGTGACATGTATTTGTTTAGTATGAGTAAAATTTATTTTACCACGGTATGGTTATGATATAATATGTATAATGGCAGGTCTTAGCTGGGTTATATATATTGTTGAAGATGTTGATAAATTATTATCTTACTCTTTGTTCTTTTATATTATTTTCTTCTTAAATTGGTTTCTTTATTATTGAGAATATTTCGGATGGAAATTATAGAAATGAACTTGATACACTTTATTTAATAATATTTAATAAGACTTTATTTAATAAATGGATTTCACTTAATGAGTGGCAGAGTCAAATGGTACAGTAGAATTGTCGCGAGTCGCGAATCAACTGACTAAAAATTGAAACGCTGTTTTACACATTGACTTACTGACTTACATTTAGTTGTCGAGTAATCAAGTTGATGTTTCAATTTCTCAATTGAGTTTTCTGCTGAATTAATTTTTGCGTTTCGTAAAATAAAAAGGTGATATACATTTTGTGCTTATTTTGCTATTTTCAATTCGCATGATTGCCGGTGATCTCAAAATGATTTAATTTTACGTCTCAGGACGTAACACCTCCGTGGCTAGATAGTTGCATATCGATGCGATATCAACGTAAAAGAAAGAAATAGTTAAGTTTATACCAATTTGAGATCTTCGTCAATTTTGCTTAGTTACAAATTTTATCTTAAAACTAATGGTAATTACATTCTGAAAATGATAATATTTTGTATAACGGTGCAGTAGAGTTTCATTTTAGGGTCTTTATTTATATAAATTTGTGATTATTATTAATGCAAGTCTAATGTGAAGATTGGAGTATCATATTTGTTTGTTTTAGAAATTTTGTTTGGAATTGGTGCTGAAGGTATGATTTTTGGTGGTTCTTTGGGTATGGTTTGGAGATATAGAGGTGGTGATTTTTGTATGGTGGTTTCTGGGTGGTCAATCACTATTTGCTGCAATTCATATTCGTTATTTTTCGTTGTGTCTTTGTATTTTTGTTTGGCGAGTGGTTTGTTTAACGCTATCAGTAAGTGTGTGATAGAGCTGAACACTGCTGCTAGCAAATATGTTGAGAATCCATATATTGAATGCAACGTATATCCTCTGATTATCACGTTAAACACGCTTTTGGCGCATTGAAATATGATAATACTCATTATAATGGCGGAACTTATAGAGCCGAATTTAGTGAGTTTATTGATGGTTTTGGTCCAGAGGTTTTCTACTAGATCGGTTAGAGTTTTTTCAGTGAATATCAAGTTTGATATTAATCCTCCTTGCATACTTTCGTCGCCTTGCATACCTCTTGCAATTACGTTGAGGAGTGCTGTTTTCTCCATAGGAAAGAGTATATGGTCCTGTAACTGTTGCAGATCTTCTTGAGAATAAATGCCACTGGTTGCTAATGACTCTAGTTCGGTCGGTTGCCATGTTTTTGTAGTATTTGGTTTCAATGTCAAAACTGCGTTAGTTGCTTTTCTTGGTGTTGGTGTAAGATTTATCCATTGATTTCCAATTTTGTGGTATGGGGGGATGATTGTATTGCAGTTTATTTCTGTTCCTGTTTTCAGTAAGATGTGTGTCTTTGGTGTGAGGTAGTATGTTTCGTTTTTTGATTTTACTGGAAGTTGTACGAAACATCTGTCTGTGTGAAGTAGTTGGACTTCAGTAGGCGTACATTGTATGATATGTACGGCTTCCCCTGCCAGCCGAGCTATGTACCCAGGCTTCTCCTTGAGGCTATATGCAAATTCGTGAGGTGCAATGGATGCAATGGATAGGGAATTGTATAGGAATTTTCTTTCCAGTTCACATTTTTGTTTTAAAATATTTAAGTAAAGGTTTTTTGTTTCTAACCTAAAATGTTTCTCTACATACACGAATTTACTATTAAAATACGTGAATAAATTATAATTAAGTATCCCTTGCTTTGTCTGAATGTTATTGTCATATAGTACATTGATGTTAGACTTTTCATATATAAAGAGTTTTGGGTGTTCGGTTTTTGTTAGGATTCTATTACAAAAACTTATATTCCCTCTAGTTGACAATGCAAAAGATATTTCTTCTGTATTTAGGCTAAATATTGTTTCTTGGTTGGGTGAGGTTATTTTAGTGACCGAGCCTCTATATAAAATATCATATTGATTTTTAAAGCAATTTTCGCGTGGTAATAATGGCCTAAAAGTGTGGCCTCCTTCGATATCAATACAGTGTTGGTCTGAAAATTTGCATACCGTACCCGAATTTAATTTGATTTTGTCGTTTTCTAATCTAACCGCTGCGTAACTTTCCCATAGAGTTATTCTTATAAGACCTTGTACAAAAACGTTACTCCATGTTCCGAAATTATCGGCATAGGTTGCTCCTGAACAAGATTTTCCCTCTACTTTTCCTGCTAAGTCTAATCCTTTGAATGTTGTAGAGTTAATTTTTAGTCCTGTTATAATGTGTACGTTATCGTATTTGAAAATACCCGTTTGGTGTATGTTATTACAATCATCGTGTGATATATCGTAAACGTATTCTTGGAGTGCGTTTTCTGTTGGGCCTAAATGGCTAAACATGCCGCAATGAAAAACTGTAGTAATTCTATTGTAGATTGTGTTGAATTTATTTTTGTTTCGTGGAAGTCACATTCTCCAGTGTCCACAAGGGAGTATGTTGTAATGGTTGGGTTGGTTGAAGCGCAGTTAAATCCGATGAGCCCTTTGCTTGTTTGAATGAGAGTGATTAGTATTAATATAACTAATGAATATTGTTCCATTGTATTTTCTGAAAATAAAAAGAATATTAATTTATTTGTTTAACTAAACTTAATTTATTCGCATGAACTGTTTTTGGTTTTCCGTTGTAATTTATTACAACGCTGCCTTTTTCTGTTATTTTTAGTGTTTCAAACGGTCCTAAGTATTTATTTTTCTCCAATTTTCCCGAGTTTGGTTCTTTCATGAACCAGACTTTGTCTCCGATTTTGAATTCTATAGGGTTCATAAATCGGTCATAGTTTTTGTTTTGATTTTTGTTTTGAAATTATTAAGTTTTCTCTAGCCATGTGTGCTAGTTCGTTCATGTTTTTTATTAAATTTTCTAAGTATCCGTTAAATGTTGGTAATTGTTCGGATTTTTTCAGCGGTACGCTAGATGGTAATTTGGCTCGAAAGGCAAAAACAAGTTCATGTGGTGTGAAATTATGACCAGTGTGAATGCTGGTGTTATAATTAAATTGTGCCAGTTCTAAAAGTTCATCCCATTCACATTTTTTTGATGTGAATTGTTTAATAAATTCACAGAGAGGGTGGTTAGCTCTCTCGACAGAGCCGTTGGATTGTGGCGAGAATGATGTTGTTTCGATTTTTTCGAACTGAAATCGTTTTGCTATTTGTTTTAGCAGTTTACTTTTAAAGTTCTGAGCTTTGTCGGTTAATACTACTTTTGGTGTTCCGAAAATACAAATGAATCTTTTTATAAAAGCTTCGCTTACCGATTCCGCGGTTTGATCTTTTAACGCTGTTAGAGTAATAAATTTTGAAAGTTGGTCTTGAATTGAGAGTATGTATCGATTATTACTTTTTGTAATCTCGAATGGTCCCATTATGTCCATGGCAACTTTATCGAATGGTTTGAAAGGTGTATCTGTTAAAGTCATCGGTTGTCTTGTTGGTTTTCGTTTTAGTTTGTTTCTTTGGCATTCTTGGCACATTGAAATTCTTTTTTGTATGTCTTTCTTTAAATTTTCCCAGCAATATTTTTTTTTAATTTTATTGTAGGTTCGGTTTACTCCTGAATGACCTCCGAGTTTAGAAGTGTGATATATTTTAAATATTTCGTTTCTTTGATCTAGATCGCTTATGTATTTGATGTGATTCATGCAAACTATGATTTTAATGTTGCTTTCTTTGAAGATTGTTTTGATTATGTCTTCTATTTCCGACCACCATATGTTTATTATGTTGATATTCTTTGAAATACTTATTGTTGAAATGTTATTTTGTATTAAAAGGTGTTTTAAATTTTCGAACAGTTCGGTTAGATTTTGCTTTTTTGTTTCTGCTGATGTAGCAGTGTTTAGACATAAAATAAATATTTTCTTTTTTCCATAGTTTAATGTATCTATTTCGTTTATACGTAGATAAGTTTTCATTGATTTTTAGGTTTTTTTTTATTAGTATACTATTAGTGTTTTCATCTAATTCTTTGTGTTTTTCGGATATTATGTGAATTATGTTGTCGTTTCGAAATTGTATTGAATTTTTACTGTAAACGATGTTATCACTATTGCAATCCGAGTTATTATTTTTGTTTTTGTTAGTGTGTTCATTTTTTTTGTTTTGATTATTATTCGTGTTGCTGAATTGGCGTGTACGTTTTCTTTTGTTCTTTTCTTGAATTCTTTTGTTATTCATAATTTTTATTTTCTCGTTGTTATTTAATGTTTGAGTTGGTATTATTTCATTTTTTGATTTTGCTTTCTGTGTTCGCGTTGTGACACATATTTTGGCTTCTATAGGGTTTCTTGATAAACAGTCAGCTGGGCCGTTTTCTTTACCCGGGCGGTAAATTATGTCGAAATCGTAATCGACTAATTTTAATCGCCATTTTTGTACTCTGCTATTGTTATCGGCTGATTTTAATGATAGTAGGGGTTTGTGATCCGTTACAACAGTAAATTTGTTACCGAATAAGTAAGTTCGGAATGTTTTGATTGCGAAAATTATTCCCAGAGCTTCTCTTTCGTAAGTCATATAATTTTGTTCTGTTTTACTTAGAACTCTTGATGCGTATGCGATGGGTCTATCGTGTCCCAATTCTCCTTGAGATAGTACTGCGCCTAAGCTATGGTTTGATGCATCTGTTCTAACGATGTAGGGTTTGTTAAATTTTGGATATTGTAGAATAGGAGCTTCACATAGTAATTTCTTTAATTTGTCTAATGCTTGTTGTTGTTCTATTTTCCAGAAAAATTTTACATTTTTGTGTAAGAGTATAGTTAATGGTTTTGTTATTTCAGCGAAATTCGGAACAAAACGTCTATAGTAATTGCAGAGTCCGAGGAATTCTCATACGTTTTTTGTAGTTTTTGGTGTTGGGAAAGCTTCGACAGCTTGTATTTTTTTTTGTCTGGTTTGATACCGGATTCGTTTATAATGTGTCCTAAAAATTATACTTCTGTTTTTAACCAGTCACATTTTTGAGGTTCGAGTTTTAGACCAGCTTCTCTTAGGCTTTGGGCTACTGTATAAAATCTTTCATTGACTTCGTCTACTGTTTCTCCGAAAACAATTATATCGTCAATAAAGACAAAACATGTATTGGCAATTAAATCGCCTAGGACTGTGTTCAGTATTCTTTGAAATGTTCTAGGTGAATTTATTAGGCCAAATGGTAAAACAAGGAATTCAAATCGTCCTAAACGATGTATACTGAATGCCGTTTTAAAAATATCTTTTGGATGCATTTTTACTTGATGAAAGCCTGATTTTAGGTCAACGACGTGATAATATTTTGCTTTCCCTAGTTGGTCGAATATTTCGGTTATATTTGGAATTAAATATGGATCGGGAACAGTTTTTTCATTTAATTTTCTGTAGTCGATAACTAATCGCCATCTGGTTTTTCCATCTGCCAAGCTTTTCTTCTTAACTATCCATGTTGGTGCATTAAAAGCACTTTTTAATTTTTGGATTAGTTTTTGAGATATTAGTTTTTTCACTTCTTCTATTGCGATGTCTCGTAATTTATGTGGTAAGGGAAATTGTTTCACATAGACTGGTTTATCGTCAATTAAATTTATTTCATGTTGTTCTATGTTGCAGGTGCCTAATTTATCGCCTTCAACCTAAAATATGTCTTCGATTTTTTCATTCAATTTTTTCATTTTCTTATAATCATTTCCTTGTAGGTCTGTCAAATTTATTTTTTCGAAGACTTTTTCTTTGTGGTTTACTCGATTATTTTCTGATTCTTCTTGTTCTTCTCCTAGAAAGTTTATAATGCCTGCATGAAAAATTTCATTTTCATTGACATTGAAATCTGTATTTTCCGTTAGGTCGATATTGTCTGGAAAATTGTCTAAATCGAAAGAAATATATTGGTATGTTTGAGTTTCTTCTAGTATGTTGTTTTCAGGAGGAAATTCTATTTCAGTATTTTCTTTTATGACAGACATAAATTGTTTATAGTTATAATTTTCGATAAATTCGTCATTTGTGTTGGATATATTGTCATTATTCATTGTCATATTTATATGGTTAATCAAAAGTTTTACTTGTAAAGGATTTTTTTCTAATTCTAATTTTAAATTTGTAAGTCCTTTTGAAGGGAAGAATGTTTTGGTTGACTCTTTACAAGTTTCTATATCCTGTTTCGTATTGTCTGATGAAATTATTTCATTATTTAATTTATTTGCTGTTGCAGTGTTCATTTGTTCGGTGATTGTGGGGTATATTATTTTTGTATCATTTTGTTGTAAATTATAATTATTTTCAGGTATTGTATAGTTTTTGTCTTTTTCTTTTTTACATTCTTTTTTATTTTCTTTATTAATGTTTTGTAGAGTTTTGCTTAGAAAAATTTTTTGTTCTTCTGTTATTCTTGTTGCTGTCCTTTCTTTTTTTTCGTTAATAGCAATTGAATTGTTTGTATTTAAAGGGACAGATATGAGCTGTATTTTCCGATTATTTACTTCCAAGTAACCTTCGTCTAGTCTTAATTTGTGTTCTTTCAGAATAGGTATTCCTAAGTATTCCATCGTAAGGAATTGAAAATTCTTTTGGAGCAACGTGGAAATCGACTAATAATTCATTAATGATTATTTTTACTAGTCCTAATGTTTCTATTGTTTTGTCAGTAATTCCTGATAGTGCAATTTTCTCTGAATCTAATATGGCGTTTGCTGGTATTTGGTTACTTTTTATAATGTTTATTTGAGCTCCACTATCAACCAGTAAGTTGAAATTAATGCTTGAAAATGGATTTCGAATGTGTATTGTAACGGGGTAAAACCGTTTAATTATTATATTCGCGCGATTATATTAAAAGGACACGCGTAATTGTCAATGCTCACTACTTATCCGGGAGAGCACGAGAAAGTATGCGTCAGTCAACCAATAATTGTTAATAACCTATACTAAAATGAGTGGAAGCTATGAGGTAAAAGCGGATCGAAAAACACTTGTTAGTAATATGAATGGTATCCTTTATTATTCCTCAAAATTTACAAAAGGTCGGCCCGCGCGTTTGTTTACATGAACGCTCGCTCGTCGACAACACGCTTTGCCGGTACGCTCGCTGTTCTTTGTTAATAGAGACGCTGTTACATGCACGCATCGAATGTTAGAATCAGATTATTATTCATATGAGCGCGATCGCGAGATTAAGCTGGCCAGCTTACCTTATACTTGCAGACGATCGGAGAAAAACAACGATAACTCGCACAGCACGGAACAGTCTTTTTATTGTTTTGTTTATGCTCGCGGGTCGCGAATGCGCGCACGGAGTGGTTTCGCCCTCGATGGCGAAACCTCACACACACACACTCTTTGGATGGCACGTGCTCCCTTTCCTCTGCAGACGAGCAGCTCCTCGTGATCAGCGGACACCGCTAGCTGGCACTTGTCGTTCTCGTCGAGTTTGGATATTTTGCGGCACGTGAATCGGTAGCTCAAAATGAAGGCGGGCGGACACTATGATGGGCTAAGCTTCACTGGTTCAAATTCGGTCGCACGCGTTCCGTCTGCTCGCGGGCCGAATTCCTTCGTTACCTATTTTATCCCCCCGGCAGGTGCTTCCCTCACAGGCAGTAATTAAGCTAAATAGTCAGCACTAATTTGACGTTTACCGTCACAGCCCCTTCCAGTCTGGACCTATAGGGTCCTCGACGATAATTCTATTAGCGCTGCCTTTTCCGAGGAGAAGAAGAGGAAGGGTAATAAAGGGTTATAGTCCAAGTGATGTTAAATTCGTGCTTTATTGTGCGACAGGGCGACATATCGGTGGCCCTGCCCACGGGGGCAGGGCATCATCACATAGCTGGTCTTGGTGGCAGTTCTTGGCCCTGTTCATCCAACGGGGGTCGGCCGCGCGCCTCCCACCCCAGCCTCTCTTGAACCAGGTCGGCGTGTTGCCGCACGCGTGGGCAGCGGTCCGTGCGGGTCACCCCGGGGTAGTGGCATACGTTGCACCCTTCCTACTGAGCGCGGGAAAGGGTGCCCCGTGGGAGGCCTCGCTCTCTCGGGGTCAGAGGCAACCCGTTTCTACGGTTCGGGGCGGACCACAATGGTCTTTCAACCGTGGAGTCCGCACCCGCGGGGCCTAAAACCACATTAATGTGGATGGGCCCCGTCGCTTGACCGCCTTGGCTCCCGTCCACATTTACCACCAGGTTTACCCCGCACTTTTGCGGGCCCTGGTGCGACGTAATCCCCGACCTAGTTTCCGGAGCCGTTGTCCTGGCTCCGGCGATCGGAGACTGGGGAAGGCTCGTGGGATCGCCACTCACCGGGCCCTCGATGGCCTGGCGGAGGCGCTGCTGAACCTCCCTTAGAGCCGACGCGAACTGGCGACGGCGGGACACCACTTTCTCCCAATGATCTAGATCATCTGGGTGGTGCCCCGCGGCTATGTACGCGTCGTACTCGGCGTACACAGCCCGTTGGAGGGCGTTGAGGATCGTCCAGCCTCGCTCGACTTCCCTCAACCCCTCGACTATCTCCTCCCAGGTCCTTTTGCCAGACGGTGGTGTCTGGCTCAGGAACCTGGGGGGCCAGGTCGCGTCGGGGGCACCCTCTTCTGTTTGGGTGCCCACGGATGTCGTCGGGGCCTTCATGGGGATTGGCCCCGCTGATGGTTTCGACGGTGGCGCGGCGTCGTCACGCGCGATGCCGGGTGCCGTCGATGGCGTTGCGGTGGTCTCCGCCGGGAGCTCTTCTATGAACACGGAGGTCGAGCTCTCGTGAGCTCGTACCCGTGCTCGCTCCTCTTCCTCCTTTTTCGCTCCAAGCAGGTGGAGGGCGGCGTGCACCACCCCCTCGACGGCGGGACCTAAGTCCAAGCCGATGAGGGCGGCTGCCGCTTGCTCGAATTGTTCGAGCGTAATCTGCATCCTGTAAATGTCCAGCGAGTTAGTATCCTGAAATAATTTTGGATATCGAAGGTGGGCGCCTGTTCGGCTGCCCAGGGCCTTCGTCGCCGGAGTCGAAGGTGGGGTCCTTGGCGTCGGTCTCCCAGGTCCTTCGTTCGCCGTGTATCATGCATTCACGGTTGTCGCTTTCGGTGGTCTGCCCCTCTTCCTCTTCACGATGATGAGAGGAGGGACTCGTGTTGTTTGTCGATGTTGTGTAGTGTGTGTAGTTTGCGCGGACTTACGAGGTCTTCCTCGTGGGCGCTTCGTCGGGTTAGTAGGAGGGATATCTAGTGGGACTCGGCTGGGGGGATTACGGCGAGTACGGCGAGGTGATTTCGGAGTGGTCGCGTCGTCATTTCGGAGTGTATTATCTGAAGTGTCGGCGCTCCCGTTTCCGTGTATCGATGTATCGCTCGCGTTGGGCGGGATGCTCATCGCCTTGGTTCCCTCGGTGGTAGAGGTTTCGTCGTCATCTCGCGTTCGGGTCCCATTTTCCGGTATATCGTCGTCTCGTCCATAATAGGGTTTGAGGTCCTTAGCGTGTATTAGCTCCGTGACCTCCTCCTGTTGGTTGGCGAGGCGATATGAGTTGGCACCGAGTACCTTCGTGACGATAAAGGGGCCGATGAATTTGGGTGCTAGTTTCGCGGAAATGCCCTGCGCCGCGCAGGACAGTATGCGATTCTTTTTCCACACCCAATCACCTTCTTTTAACCTGTGGTCCCTGTGCTTGGCATTGTAGTATTTGGACTGCCTCAGGGACTCATCCGAGGCGCTCTCGTGAGCTTGATGAATGGCGGAACGGCTATTCTGCATGTGCTCGTTCCATTGCCCGATTCGAAGCAAACTCTCCTCTTGCTCGGCGAGCTCGTCCATCCGTTTCCGGAGAGTATTCGGGGCTCCCGGTTGTCTGCCGTAATTGAGCATGGCCGGACTAACCCCGGTAGAACTATGGCCGTATTCAACGCGAACATGAGTTCGGATAGTGCTCGGTCCCATTCCCTATGATTCCCCTGCAGATACGACGTTATCATCGTCTTCAAGGTACGGTTAACCTTTTCCGTAGGGTTAGCCTGCGGGGTATAGGTTGGGGTGAAGGTCCGTTTTATCCCTTGATCTCTCAGGTACCCGTCCACCAACTAATTGCGGAACTCAGTGCCGTTGTCGGACAAGAAGATCTTTGGCGTGCCGAAACGTAGGGTTATTCGTTCCCGAAGTTCCTTCACGATCGTCTTGCCGTTAGCACTACGTATGGGTATACATTTGATCCATCGTGTGAATACGTCGATGAATACCAGGACGTATTCGTGCCCTCGTGGGCTCTTCGGAAAGGGTCCGGCGATGTCGCCCGCGACCACTTGCCAAGGCATAGACCATGTTCGGTCCTGCATGAGCCCGCGCGGCGGTCGCTGCTCGACCTTGCACTGTTGGCAAACCTGGCAATTTTGGACGTATCCCTTCACATCCGTGTACATTCCCGGCCGAAAATAGGACTGGGCGACGCGGGCGAAGGTCTTCTCGCGTCCTAAGTGTCCTGCCGTCTCTAGGTCATGGTTTTCGAACAACACCGCTTTGCGTTCTTCCGGGGGCACGACGAGTTTCCATTCGTCACCATATCCGTCTCCTCCTTGATGATCGTAATTCGGCTTTCGGTGATACATCACCCGGCCGACAACTTTCCAATTCGGGTATTGTTCTGGTTGGCTCTCGACGCGTCGGAATTGATCCGTGTACCAGGCGCTGTCCCTTGGCTTCGGCTGGTTCATTGAGCCAACCTCTGCCCTCGTGGGCTCGAAAGCGCGTGATAAGGCGTCGGGCAATATATTGTCTGCCCCCTTTCGATATTCGATCTCGAAAGTATGACCTTGAAGTTGTAAGGCCCATCGGGCGAGACGTCCAATTGGATTCTTCAGGTTGTATAGCCATTTCAGGCTATTGTGATCAGTTACCACCCTGAACGGGTACGCTTCTATGTATGGGCGAAATTTTTGGATGGCCCACACGACCGCCAAGCATTCGCGCTCCGTAGCTGAGTAGTTTTGCTCAGCCGGATTAAGGACTCTGCTAGCGTACTCTATGATTCGGTCGCCGTCTCCTGCTTTTTGTATCAGGACGGCCCCGATTCCGGTAGCGCTAGCATCTGTCTCCAGCACGTATTGCCCATCGGGTTCCGGTAATCCCAGGCATGGTACGGACATCATGAGTGCCTTAATTTTGGCGAAGGCTTGTTCCTGTTCCTCTCCCCACACATATTCGCTCTTTTTTCCTGTTAACCTCGTTAACGGTTGAGCGTGTGTGGCGAAGTCGGTCAAGAATCTGCGGTACCATGAAGCAACCCCCAGGAAGGTGCGCAGCTGTCGCACGTTTCCTGGCCGTGGGTACTCCATGATAGAGCGCACCTTTTCAGGATCTGGCCTGATCCCCTCGCGGTTGATCAGCAGGCCGAGGTATTTGGCTTCAGACTTGCAGAAGACGCTTTTCTCTCGATTAATCGAGAGGCCAGCTTCGCACACCCTGTCCAATACGGTTTTTAAATGTCGTAGGTGATCCTCGAAACTGGACGATACCACTATGATATCGTCCAAATAGGCGAAGGCGAATTCGCCTAGTTCGGGGCCGATCACACTATCGATCAACCGCTGGAAGGTGGCACCGGCATACGAGAGACCGAACCGCATTCGTACGAACTGGTAATGTCCCAGTCCGGGTACGGTAAAGGCCGTGATCGGCCGAGATTCGATCTTGAGTGGGATCTGGTGATACGCGCTACTGAGGTCGAGCGTGGATATATAGCGCGCGTTTCGCAAACGCCTTAATATATCTTGCATAAACGGCAAGGGATACGCATTCGGCTCGGTGACTTTGTTGACCTTTCTGAAGTCAATACAAAAACTGTACGAACCGTCTTTCTTGCGTATCATGACCACTGGGCTCGACCAGCCACTGTCGGCTGCTTCGATTACCCCTTGGGTCAACATTTCCCTTACCAGTCTATGCATTTCCTGCTCGACCTTGTGCGATACCGGGTAGTAACGCTGTTTAATTGGCTTCGTATCACCGACCCTAATCTCGTGCTCGGTGCCTGCCGCACATCCCAAGCCCGTCGGGGCTCGGGATAGGGCCTCGTTGATGGTCTTCTGCAGCATGGTCTGTTGTGTAGCCGTAACCTCGGCTAGTCCGATTGTGGCTAATCTCGGACCAGCCTCCAAGCTAGCTACTTCTAGCTCCATTTTGGCCTGCGATGCCTTGAACAGCAACGCGTTATCGTCTGGATCAAGTACCGCTCTGAACAACCTGATGAAATTCACTCCTAAAATACATTCTTCGACGAGGGTAGGGAGGATGGCTACTCTCGTCGGCATCGTCAATCCTCCCACGGTGAAAGGTAGCATGGCGTGACCGACGATCGTTAACTTACGACCGTCTGGTAATCCTGCTGTTCCCGCGTGGGTGATGTCTAATCTGACGCCCAGCACAGACGCTATTTGTAGAGCATTACTACCCATAGCTGTGGTGGAAGCTCCCGGATCATAGAGGGCCCGTATTTGGAAATCCCCTATCTTCACCGGTAGCCACCAACGCGTCTCCTGTTCCGGGGAATATCGGGAAACAGCTTCGACGGCTCCACAGCTTTGCTCCTTATTCATCATAGCGCTAGCCATTGTGCTGTCGCGTGGTCGAGTGACGTTACTTGTCGTCCGAGCCCCTTTGGTTCCGACGATCGGAGTTTCCACGGGGTTACTCTTCTACGATTTATCCGCCTTTGCCCGTGACCCCGAGGGCGTGCGCGATCCGTGCGTCACCGCCTCGGCTGGGCTAGGGTCTCTGGCTTTACTAGCGTCGTAACCCTTCTTCTCCAAGTGTACTCCTCTGCCACGCTTATCTTTGGCGTCAGCAAGGGAGTTCTCGTTCTCGACGCCCAACACGCTCGCTTCTAATGGCGTGGGCTGTGTTGGCGGAGGCTGCGAGATCTCTTTGATGGGGTTTGGGTTACTGGATGAAGGAGTGGGATCAACCCCACCTATCCACTCCTTTGCTCGTTTCCCTTATTGTACTGGGGACAGAACTTCCTATAGTAACCCAGCAGGCCGCACTCGGCACATTTGATCGGCCCTGAGAACTCTCTTCCTCGTTTACGGGGAGTCTCCGGCCTTTTAGTTCGGTCCTCGGAAGTCGAGCTTTTGTCGGCGCGGTTATTCTTCATTTCCGCCGATATTTCCTTAAGGGACAACAGCATTTGGTTGAATACGTCAATGGGTAGAACCTTCTTCTCGCCATCGACGGATTCCAGACTCGGATTAGGTGCCGCCCCCGGGGGCGTCGGTGTGTAGACGACCTGGTGCGTCACCTTTTCGAGTACCTTTTCCATACGTTCCAATCTATCACTGACTTCCGGTTTGTCGCCGGACATTGATGCCACTTTCCCTTTACGACCCTTGCTCGCGTCGGTGCGGGTGATATGCCATCTCAGGATACAAAGTCGACTGAGGGTCTGGTATCGTCCGCTCCATCCTTCGCTGGTACAAATTATTCTGGGCCATCGTGGCCAGGTCGTTCAGGGTCCGTACGGAGTCCACTTCTGATCTCCGTATTTGGCTCTGGATTTCGGGGAGGAGGTTGGCATGTAGTAGGTCCAGCTGGCTCTCGTGTGACATTTTTGGGTTCAGTCGACTCATTAGGCCCATCATGTACGCGATGTATACATTCGCGGGTTCGTCTAGGCCCTGGTATCGGCCTTGAACTTCTTTGGTCAGACGCTGCTGCTGTTGCCTGCTGGTCCCAAACCATGCTCTGGCGTCTGCCTCGAAATCCGCATAGGAGAACCATTCGTTGCGCATTGCTTCGAACCAGACGAGGGCAGGGCCGGTGAGTAGTTCGGATACGGCCATGAGCATCTCGTCTCCCGTAATTCCAGCGCTGCTCCTTGAGTTGTCCAACCTTGATAAGAAGGTGTCAATACTCGCGTTGCCTTCTTCCGGAGAACCTGAGTTTCCATCCCCGGACGATGCGGCCGACGTTCCTTGTTGTCGACCACGGGTTTGACGTCTGTTGGGATGGCCACATACTCGGCGGGTGGTTGTTCACTTCAGTATCAACTCCACCGAGTTGATGCTGTCCACCCTCTCCGAAAGGGGGCGTTCGGCGGGGGGTCCTGCCGGTGGCCCCCGTGGGCCTCAGTCCGGGTCTGGCTGGAGTGCTCTGGGGTAGCCTTGCGTGTTTTCGGGTTGCGGTTCCTCATTGGAACTGTTCGACTCGTCTTGCCGCATAATTTTGTGTACGGCATTCTCCAGTTCCTTAATCCTGGTTGACAGGTTGTCCATTTGTTCCTGCACCTTGATGTTGGTCTGGACGATTTGTTGCATTATTTGGGTTAGGTCAGACGCGTTCGAGTTCCTTGAGTCTTGTACCTCCCATTTCCTCTCATGTTCCCTGGACCGGAAGATAAGGTCTTGTATCATCACCGCGAATGCTGGCGGGAGTTTAAACTGGTAGCCTTCGTCAGTCGTTATAGTAATTTCCTTCTTACTATTTGATTTTTCTCCGCTGTCCAGGGCATTCGCGATGTTTATCGCGGTTTTTTGAACTCGCGATATTACGTCCGCACTCTGCAGTAATTGGGCTAGCGGTTGTTCTCCTTCTTGCTCGGATGCTGTGTGTTCCTGGCATATGGATACTATTAGCTCCGAGCGTAGGGCGGCTCTTTTGGCTGAA
This sequence comes from Phymastichus coffea, assembly GCF_024137745.1. Taxonomy (NCBI): domain Eukaryota; kingdom Metazoa; phylum Arthropoda; class Insecta; order Hymenoptera; family Eulophidae; genus Phymastichus; species Phymastichus coffea. The sequence continues at coordinate 64,214 of NW_026707031.1, read as the reverse complement.
CTGCTGTTCTGGTTGTCGGTTTCCGCGAAGTCTGCTGCGGAATAGTCGCCGAGTAACCAGCTTTGTAGTCGTGCAGCTCTCGATAGCTTGGTTCCGCTTGTTTTGAGCTCCAGGTGCTCGAGGTATTCTTCGACTTCCTCCTCCTGGAGCGTCAATACCCAATTTTCTATTTCATTCTGAGTGTGGTCCATGATTCGTTGTTGGGTTACTTGCGGTTAAATTCTATGTAAAATTACAGTTATGCTACGCGGGTGCGAGTGTTGTGTTATAATTCGTACGCCGAATAAAAAAATAATAAAATTTTATTAGCCAACACTGCGCTTGATCAACGGCGTTTTACGAATTATTTGCCGAAAGATTCTTCGCTCGTTAGTACGCAATATAATTATTCTACCTATCAGACGCACTAACTATTCGTTAGTACGGCTGTGTGAGTTAGTATTCAAAATATTGTAACGAGCGTTGCGCGTAATCACCAATGACCGCTTTTAATAATATTAAAAAAACACTTTTACGTTACGACAATACAATGTCAAATAAAATTATTCAATTAAATTAATTTTGTTTGAAAATTGCCGGTGTTAGTTTTCCCCGGGCCGACGGGTATAATATTATTTACGGCAACTTTCAAAATTCGTTGGTGTTTACGTTCGGGAATCTTTCGGTCGCACTCGCACGCGTTCACAGTTAATATTTACAATTTTTCGCCGCGGCGGGCCTTCGCAAGCTAGCTAACAGGCTTTGTTTACTAATGTGGCCTTCGGTATCAAGCGGGCACAACATCGCTTGATTGCCACTTGGGTCGTTGGTTGACTGGGCGCGAGTTTATTACTGATAACCGGTGTTTTGCACTATCAAAAACACCGTAGGTTCTTTAACGTTGGGCGCCATGTAACGGGGTAAAACCGTTTAATTATTATATTCGCGCGATTATATTAAAAGGACACGCGTAATTGTCAATGCTCACTACTTATCCGGGAGAGCACGAGAAAGTATGCGTCAGTCAACCAATAATTGTTAATAACTAAATACTAAAATGAGTGGAAGCTATGAGGTAAAAGCGGATCGAAAAACACTTGTTAGTAATATGAATGGTATCCTTTGTTATTCCTCAAAATTTACAAAAGGTCGGCCCGCGCGTTTGTTTACATGAACGCTCGCTCGTCGACAACACGCTTTGCCGGTACGCTCGCTGTTCTTTGTTAATAGAGACGCTGTTACATGCACGCATCGAATGTTAGAATCAGATTATTATTCATATGAGCGCGATCGCGAGATTAAACTGGCCAGCTTACCTTATACTTGCAGATGATCGGAGAAAAACAACGACAACTCGCACAGCACGGAACAGTCTTTTTATTGTTTTGTTTTTGCTCGCGGGTCGCGAATGCGCGCACGGAGTGGTTTCGCCCTCGATGGCGAAACCTCACACACACACACTCTTTGGATGGCACGTGCTCCCTTTCCTCTGCAGACGAGCAGCTCCTCGTGATCAGCGGACACCGCTAGCTGGCACTTGTCGTTCTCGTCGAGTTTGGATATTTTGCGGCACGTGAATCGGTAGCTCAAAATGAAGGCGGGCGGACACTATGATGGGCTAAGCTTCACTGGTTCAAATTCGGTCGCGCGCGTTCCGTCTGCTCGCGTGCCGAATTCCTTCGTTACCTATTTTGTCCCCCCGGCAGGTGCTGCCCTCACAGGCAGCAATTAAGCTAAATAGTCAGCGCTAATTTGACGTTTACCGTCACAGTATATATTGTAATAAATTTTCTAATTTTAAAAGATACATTGATACTTTCGTTTTGAATGTGTTTTTGAATTCTACGTTTTCTTTACATTCGAAACATAATTTTTCTCCTGTTATTATTTTCGCGTTATTTTGGTTTGCTGAGTTAATTGTGTCAAGTTCGTTTGTGTCAGCAGTTTCAACGTTTAATGTTGTCATTATATTGCTTTTTGCTTCCGTAGTAAGTGACTCACTATGTTGTTCTTCCGTGCACTTGATTTCGGAAGAATCTATTCGTTTCCCTGATTATTTCGTCTAAAGCATTGTGAGTCTGTATGGTCCGTTCGTTTGCAAATTGAGCAGAATTTTTCTTGACTGCTCTCTAGTGATTTTATAATTGGACATGCTTCGATTTTACGACCTGTTTCTTTGCAATAAGAACATACAATGATTTTTTTTTGCATTTTTCTCAAGTGCTTTTATTTTTAAGCAATTTTCGATTGTGTGATTTCGCATGTGACAATAGTCGCATTTTGTATCGTTGTTTCTTCCAAAATTATTATATCGTGTAGGTCTACTGTTGTAATCGTTGTTTCTATTTCTACGTGTATCGTTATTAAAATTTGAGTTTGTATTCTCTCTGTTATCATTACTTCTATTGTTTTTAGTGTAGGTGTTCAAAATTTTTACCAATTTGCAGTCGTTTGTTTCATGACTTTCTTCGTTGCAAATTGCACACGCTGCGATTCTGTAATTTCTCATTTCGTCTGAGTTTGGACAAAATTTTACCGAGTGGCCGATTTTATTACAACGTTTACATGTTACATTTGGACAATTCAATACTGTGTGTACTGTACTGTCACAAGACGCACAAGGATCTGGTGTTTTAAGTACTTTTAAACAGGTGTATGGGCTGTGTCCACTTTCTTTACATTTCCAGCATACTTCGTATTCTGTAATGAATGGGCATTGTATGACAGAATGTCCCATCGCTTGACAGTATTGGCAATGGTTTCCTTTTGTTTTGTTAAATTTGCAACCGTCTATTGAATGTCCTTTAGCATTGCAAAATTTGCATATGAGTTCGATTTTTTATTTTGCCACTTTACAATTGTTTGATAGGTGGTCGTTAGATTTGCAGTATACGCATGACCCGTTGTGACAAAATAAAGCTTCATGATTGTAGCTTTCACAAATTTGACAATTGTAAATATTATTAACATTTGCCGAAACGGTAGTTGAATCAGGTGTGTTTTGGGTAATGTCGGTAATTCCACCTATTAATATTTTATGTTTTGTGAATTTTGTTTCGATTTGTATTGCTTCTTGTACAGCAGTGCTTAAATTGTTATAATCTTTTAATTCTATTCGAATATTTTGTTGTAAGCCATTTTTAAAATTTATTAATGCGTCTTCATTTATTGTTTTTTCAAATGCCTTAAAGGTTTCATCAGTATCTACTTGTAGTTTTTTTAATTCTTTGATCTGTACAACTAGATCTTTCAACCGATTTGCATATGTAAGAACTGATTCGTTTGGTTTTTGAATAATATCCGTAAATTTCCCGTATAAACTATGAATATTATCTAAAGAAGGAAATAATTGTTTTATAGTTTTAATATAATCGTCTATTTTATTGATATTTATATTAGCTAGTGCTTTATAAATTTCTCCACTTAGCTTGCATTTTAAAATTGGTATTAAATTTGATTCATCTATTTCAGAAACTATTGACTTTGCAGTTTTTAATTTGTCGATATATTCGCTGAGTGTTATGTTTTTGCCGTCGAACTGTGGGACTAAATCAGCGACATACTTAAGTGATAATCTCAGCTGTTGCGACATTTCGCTGGCGTTTGCTTTCGTATTAATATTTTCGATTTGTTCAGTTTTCTGTAATTGGATGTTTGAATTATAAGGCACTAATTGTCCGAAATTTTCGTTTTTGTTTATTAAGTTTTTTGATTCACTACAAATACTTTGTTCGTTTAAAATACCACCGATGTCCGTGTACTCGTTATTATTAAGTAAAGAATCGTAATTTTGATCGAAAGTGAAGTGTAAATTCGACGGTGAATTCGGATATTCAAAATTTAATGTTAATTTTTGTTGTGAGTTTTCTTCTGGGGTATTGAAGTCTAATATATCAATTAATTTTTCTTGTGTTATTTGTTTATTTAATTTCTCTAGATTTTCTGAAATTTTTATTTTATTATTCTCGCTATTTGTTCTAGGAGGAGAACGCACGAGTTTATTTGATTTTTTAAAAGGATTTGTAATAGATGTGCTTGGTTTAATTATACCGCTTTTTAATTCTGGTTTAGTTTTTACTTGCAGTCGCGTAAGTCTTTTCGCGTTGTCAGAACTAGAAGAATCTTTATTGTTCATTAAAATTTAATTTTTTTCTTAAGTTTTACTTTATGTAAAGTAAACACCCTTTTTGTACCGGAACCAATTTGTTACGTCGCGACTCCGTAGCCGTGACATGTATTTGTTTAGTATGAGTAAAATTTATTTTACCACGGTATGGTTATGATATAATATGTATAATGGCAGGACTTACCTGGGTTATATATATTGTTGAAGATGTTGATAAATTATTATCTTACTCTTTGTTCTTTTATATTATTTTCTTCTTAAATTGGTTTCTTTATTATTGAGAATATTTCGTATGGAAATTATAGAAATGAACTTGATACACTTTATTTAATAATATTTAATAACACTTTATTTAATAAATGGATTTCGCTCAATGAGTGGCAGAGTCAAATGGTACAGTAGAATTATCGCGAGTCGCGAATCAACTGACTAAAAATTGAAACGCTGTTTTACACATTGACTTACTGACTTACATTTAGTTGTCGAGTAATCAAGTTGGTGTTTCAATTTCTCAATTGGGTTTTCTGCTGAATTAATTTTTGCGTTTCGTAAAATAAAAAGGTGATATACATTTTGTGCTTATTTTGCTATTTTCAATTCGTATGATTGCTGTTGATCTCAAAATGATTTAATTTTACGTCTCAGGACGTAACAGGCGAGTGGAATCGAAGCATATTTATTTCCATTGCGAAGGAGGACAGCCTTCAAACTTCTTTTAGAAGAATCGATGAATAGACGCCATTCAGTAGCGACGTATATCAAGTCTAATTTTGTCATTAAGCCAGTCACGTCATGACAGTAAGTCAATCCATCTTTCTCTGCGAAATATCTGATATATTCTTGCTTTCTGTTTCTGTAGCGAGAAAAAGTTGTTTTTGGAGCCAACAGATTCATTTCTTTCAACCTAGAACCTAACAATTCTGATTTATTTTTTGGGAGATCCAAATCTTAAACCAAATTATCTAGAAGAGCTTCTGTAAACAATGGAGGACTTTCGGTTGTTTCGAAATGTGCACTATCATCTGACTGCGGATCTTCGTCGTCCACCTCGATATCATTTATTTAGTCTGGGCTCCTGGAAGTAGTAGCTAAACATTCTGCTTTCTTTACGGGTGATGATTTCTCACAGACAAGACTTTCCCGTAAAACTGGTTTAGTAACAGATGAGACATTAGGATACAAAAATGCAGATTTATGATTACTCTTGAAACTTTTCAGGTTAATAGAACAAAAGTAACAGTCATTATGATCCCGTGGCTCACGCCAGATTATCGGAGAACTGAAAGGCAATTTTTACGATGAGTCGTCTTTATTCCAACGACTTAATATTGTATGGCAACTTACACAAATTGTGTTTGGTACCCAAGATTTGTCTAAATTCACGATAAAATAGCCGAAATAGTTTTTGTAAACAGTTTCGATTGAAGGCGTAATGTTTCTCCTTTGGTTTTTAGTAGCATAAAGTCCGCATACGTTGCAGAACTTGTTAGGATCGTTTACGCAACTCCGGGGAGACATTATAAAATAGATCTCAGGAACACGAGGACGATGAAGATTACTAGAAACTTCAACTGGGATTCTCAACTATTCTGAAAGGGACTGTCGAGAAAATGCCACTCGATCCCAAGAAGTACGCCGAATCTTTCAACTATTTTGAAAAGGATTGTTGAAAAGATGCGCGTAAGGTGGACCAAAGCAGAATTCTCAACTATCTTGAAAATGACTGTTGAAAAGAAGTGCGTATGATCAACGGAAAACGGACTCACAGCTGTCCTGTTATGAAAATCCCGCTTGATCAAAAGGAGTAACGTTGCCTTTGCACTCTTAAGGGGTTGATAGGATTGCCATCGCACTATTAGGGGGTTCATAGCATAGTTCTTATTAATGCGGTTATTAGGAGGTGATTAGGGGTTGATGACACTGCACTTGCATTATTGGAGGTTTATAGAATTGCCATTGGGTTATTAGGATGTTTATAGAATAGTTTATATTAGGGGGGGTTATTAGAGGGCTATTAGGGAGTTGCAAACATTGCCATAGAAATATTAGGGGATTATTGGTAAGATAAACCTTAAATTCGGGTTCATTCAATGCAATTTTTTGGATATTACCTTGTCGTAACCTTGACTGTGAGCCGACCAGGTCAAACGCACCCCAGATTCGAATTCAGCGACCTCAATAACCTATAGAAACAGTACCTGGAACAAGATTAATGGGATAATCTTGATTTGACCTTGATCTCTATTTGACCCCTGAGCTAATCGGGTTAAATGAATCGTGGATTCGGATTCAGCGACCCCAAAAACATAAATGTAATGGTATTATTTTTTGCACTTTTGTTCACATATGACTTTTTTTCGGGGGGCTGTCATATTTGTATTGTTGGTACTGTCGTTATGAAATCGCTAAAGTGATGTACTTCATTCGATGATATCTTCGCGAATAAAAAATATTTGTTAAATTTGAAAAATGCGTTGGAAAGAGCAAAAGCAATACTTTCAGATGGTCATATTAGTTTTCAGAAAAAAAAATGTTTTGCGGTGTAATATAGTTTCTAAAGCAGCGAAAATACGTGTTTTTGGCACGTTTAGGTTAGAATATCTTGAAAACGTGACGTGATAGAGCATTTCTGATGCCTGATTCGTGTTCAGCGCATCAAAATCTTTCGGAATACATGAATAGCGTTTTTGCGAGAATTCAAAACTTTTTTTTGCAGACCTGTGTTATCTTATCTATTATGTTATCTATTAACTTATCAATTAACTTATCTATTAACTTATCAATTAACTTATCTATTATCTTATCTCGTCCAATCTTATCTTATTTTATTTACTTATTTATCCACTTACTTATAATAGAAACTAAACAAAAAAAAACTATAGCATGATAATAATGAATTGAACATTTATCGGAATAAGCGAATTAGTATGCGAGTGTATACTTGATTGTTCAAGAACAAACTATCGTATTACCTGATCTCTCTTGCATACCCACGCTCTTACAGTTGCGCACATGCTGGGCGTGTGGATAGTACGTAATACTCATACTAGGAATACGGCTGTTGTAATCTTTATTGAATATTCTCGACTTGCTCACTGATAATTACCATGTACACATTCTCATTTGCTTTAGATATAAGTGAGATCATTTGATTTCCATGCGGTCAATAATTTATGGCATTCTAAAATATCTACGTGTTCTAGATTCATAAAAGTGCTACAGCCGCGGACTTTTTGTCTCTATTGATGTGAGTTAACCCATTAATTAGAGAAAAAAATTGATAAAGTTGAAAAGATAAAAATTCGTTTCGGCCGCTATGTTCACTTTATCAATTTTTTTCTCGAAATCTATGGACTTTAGAAAAAAATTCATAAGAATCACTCGAGAAACATCCTAAAATTTTTTCAGAATTTTTTGAGACATTTTTGAAAATTCCATTTCCCAAGTTTCCCGGAAAATAAAAATTGTCTCAAAAAATTCTGAAAAAATTTGAGAATGTTCCTCGAGCGATTCTAAGGCATTTTTGTTTTTATGAATTTTTTTCTAAAGACCATAGATTTTGAGAAAAAAGTTGATGAAGATTGAAAAAAAAAAATTCGTTTTTTCCGCCATTTTGTAAAGAAGCGATGGTTCAAGGTAAATAAAAAAATTCCCTGTTAAACTTCAAATCCCATGATCACCTTTGATCACGGTCGCAAGGTGATATCTTCACCGTAACACTTCGAAAAAAAATCCTAAAAATTTTTTTTTTCGAAAATTTAGGTGTTTTTTATGTTTCAATCGAGCATATCTCTTTTCCTGTGAGCTTTATCATGATCCTGGCAACGGATTCTGAAAGAGCATGCAATTTTACATCAGAATATGTGGTTCAAGAATTTTTTCAATGCCAATTACATAGGAAAAAATCACTTTGAAAACGTACAAGAAATTTTGACATTTTGGACGTTAATGGGTTAAAGCCTATTCCGCTAGTTCATTGTCTTATTGTTCAGCCTTGTCTACTTTTCATCTTAACTACTTATCATACCCTATTATCTTATCTATTATCATAAGATAATAGATAACTATTATCATATCTATTATCTTATCCATTATCTTATCCATTATCATATCTATTATGTTATCTATTATCTTATCTATTATCTTATCTATTATCTTATCTATTATCGTATCTATTATCTTATCTATTATCTTATCTATTATAGCAACGATTGCCGAAAATCGTTTTGACTGTAATGATTTCTCCCATTCCCTCTCCTGTCCTTAGGGTCGCGAGTCAGCGAAATAGTTCGGCCCGGTAGTCCGAAGCTAGGAGGGGGCTGCAACGATTGTCGAAAATCGTTTTGACTCGCGTAGGTTACGAAGCGGATGAGCGTAGCAGCCGCGAGCGGTTTGAGAGAGAGAGGGCGCGTAGGGGCAATGACCGGGAGGGGAAGGTTTGCTAGCCAGTATGACTGTGACCTTCAGTCCGGCAGCATCATAGCGTGTGAGCATTGAGCGAAGATAGTGTTTACCTTTTTCGAGAGAGATCCAGGGAGACGAGTAGATTGCCAGTGAGTGCGGAGGCGGAAGAGCACATCGTACAACGTGTGCATTATTAACCGGAGGAACAGTTACAAGTGGAGTGCCGAGTGTGCGCATTGTTCAACGTGCGCGACCTCGGCAGCTACGAGAGTACGCCCAACAGCCTCAGCAACACCTCCCGCAGCGAATAGAGTGACCGCAGCAGCATCAGCAGCAGTGAGTCACCTAACTGTGGCAGCGGAGAAATAGGTGCAGAGGCGTCAACAGCAACGAGCGAATCGGGTACGGTTGGCCACCGTATCCCCAAAAACTCCGCGGTAGGTGCACCGTATTGTTAATTGTTGTTAGCCTGCGATCCCGCACAGGGAGTGCGGCGATATTGTCAAGAGCGTGCGATCCCGCACAGCGAGTGCGGCGATATTGTCAAGAGCGTGCGAGCGGTTAGTTCGCGGCGATCGGGATTTTCTCTCTCTCTCTCCTCACGATTATATTGTCGGGTGAATCAGCGTGCGTCAGTCTCTCGGCAAATCCCTCCCGTGTATTGGATTAAGTTCACTAAAGTGGTCAGTGGTTATTCTTACTAAGGTATTGTTTTATTTTTCCTTTGTCCGGGGACCCTGTTGATGTTTACGTTCAATTCGAACGGGCCGGTAAAATAGGACGGATCACGTAGGTATCGTGAGAAGCGACTTGCCAACCGAGTTATCAGCAGCGGCCGTCGGAGCGCTGCTAAGCAAGCGCGCCAGCCCCTCCAAGCGGAGAGTTCGTGAACCCAACTTCAATCGGTAAGGGAACTCTGCGCAGGCGCACTCCCGGACAAGGTGAGTTAATGTGCTACTAGCACATAGATAACAAGGCATCGTTTAACCAATCGAGTAGATACATTCAAGAGGAATTACAGGTTAAACTGCAGCCTGTTACATTATCTTATCCATTATCTTATGTACTATCTTATCTATTATCTTATCTATTATCTTATCTATTATCTTATCTATTATCTTATCTATTATCTTATCATATCAAAAGAGATGATAGCGAGTAAAGTAAGAAAGGAAAACGGAAAAATATCGAAGTCATGGCAACGAGCAGAGACATAAGGGAATTTTGGTGGATCGTAAATAAAGAAAGGCCGAAGAGAAGTAGAAAGGGAGAAAAAATTAAAAAAAAAGAATGGGCCGAACACTTTAAGAATTTACTAGGAGTAACAGGGGAAGGGAGAAGGAATCCAAACGAGGAGGGAAGCATGACCGAGGATGACAGTGAAAGCGCGAACCAGGAGAGAGAAGCGAACGAGAGGACAGAAGAGGGGGAGGTTGAGGACAGGTTAAATAGGAGGATAAGTGAAAAATAATTTAGAGATGCCTTGAAACAATTGAACAACGGAAAAGAAGCGGGTCAGGACGGATTCTCCGTTAAATTCATAAAGGGGCTACCGAATATTTGGATAAAAATAATAGTAGAAATTTTTAATGAATTATGGGACAGGAGAGACATTTTAGAGGGATGGGAAATAGCACGAATTTACTCAATATTTAAAAGCGTCGAGGAGGAAGAGGCTAGAAATTAGAGGGGTGTTTACAGTAATAGGATAGAAATGGAAGTTAATATAGAGAAAACTAAGATAATGATTTCTTCTGAAGGAAAAATAAGTAAAGATAAAGTCTTCCCATACAAAGGCAAAAAGTGGAGGTAGTTAGGGAATTCAAATACTTGGGGTACTGGTTTACTCAAAAAAATGTGAATACGACACATATAAATAAAATAGCAGAGAAAGTAAGTAGGGCAATCAATGCGGTGTGGGGTATTTTAAAAAGGGCAAAAATAGAAAATCTAAGGAAAAGGCTATATCTGACGGTCAGTATAATAAAAGCGGGATGTTTATATGGGGTAGAGATATGGGGTGGCAGAAATGGGAAAATCTTGAGAAGGTACAAAGGAAGTTTTTAAAAATGGCCATGGGATTAAATAATATTACGCCAAATTATATAGTTACCATAGAAGCAGGTAGGACGTCGATGAAATTGCAGACAGCTAGGAGGGCAATGGAATATATAGTTGAGATAAAAGAAATCGAAGAAGGGAGATGGCCAAAAATTTGTTTGAGGGAGGATGTAAGGAACATACTAAATAAGAATCCGACGAAATTGGGAAAAAGGGTGCTTATGCTATCGGAAGGGGTAGGAGATGGGTAAATTTTAAAAATGATATGAGACAAAAAAGAAGTAGAAAAAATAAAGGGTAAAATAGGAAGAAGGTTAGAAAGAAAAGCAAACAAGAACTACAAAGCCTGTGCGGAAAATAGAAGGGTCAACATATAGCGAACTTCATAAAAAACTGAAAGAGACGGTGGGGGAAGAGGCTTATTGGAGGGATAGGAAGATTTTGGGATGGATAAATTAACAATGGGCGAGAATAAGATATGGGAACATAAGCAGAGAACGGGCGAAAGAGTATAAAGAGAGTGAGTGCAAATTCTGTGGATGGATAGAAGAGAACTTGGAACATATGTTTAGAATATAGAAGGGCAAAAGAAGAAATAGGGCGTAAATGGGTAAGGGAGCTTGAGGAACAGAAAATTACTGGTAGGGAAGGGAAAACAACAATTAATTGATTGAAATATTAAAAGAGAGTCCTAATAGGGCAATATGTAACTATGTATTTATTTTTGAGAAGTTGGCCAAATCGAGGAGAGATAGTGAGCATCCTGAATAAGAACAGAGGTAGTAGGGCAAAGAGCAAATGAGGGAGAGAGAAGGTATACTTATTCAAATAATTATATTGTTAAAGCGAATTATAAGCGAATTATATTGCAGCGAAGCGGTTATGCGAAGGTAGTTTTTGTAAGCGTTTTAGAATGTACGAAATATTGTAAAATGAAAATTTTGTAAAAGGCCGTGAAGGCTATACATGAGCAATAAATACTACTACTACATCTTATACTGTATGTTCTTAAAAAATAAATGTTATTTTACAAATTATTAACTTAAAAAGCAAATTCACTATAGAAATCTTTCAACAGCTTCATGTGATTTTGATGTATTTTTATGTACACATGTCGTTACGTATTTGCCGTTATGATTAGGGCACACGTTAATTAATTTTAATTTTTCGAAAGGTGAATAGCCCCAATCATTCAAATCGAAAACTTTGAGGCCATATCATTCTATTCACTCTTTTGTCAAATCTCTGGAAACAAAAATTTTTGTGGCATCTTTGAGTGTATCTTTGATGATGAATTTATGCTCTTCGTATTTATAATCGCCACAGTTCCATGTTAATCCATGATAATAAAGTTCTAACCAGAGATTTTCTTGCTTATATTTCTCCGTTAGTCTTCGCCATGGAAAGGGAGGTTGGAACAAGCGTAGGAGTGGTTCTTCGTTGTAGTTAAGTGGAAGTATCGCTAACTCTTTCACAGCCTAAGTTTTGCCAGGCATCATGAAGCCTTGCATATCCACTACGTACTCCATTGCGATAGACAGCTAAGGAAAGAGTCAATTTTTTAATACCCTTCTTCCCCCTCTCCTAAATAAGTTTCTTCACATCTCCATTTATCGGATTATACTGAACGATGCGATCGTGTAAAATAAGACAATACGCTGTAGTTCCTTCGGGAATATTTTTTCTGGTTTCGAATTCCAAGCGCACATCTACGGGAGCAGTCTTTAATGATTCGTTTTGTTTCGAACAGTCAATCACTACGAGTGGCATGTAATTGTTATACTCGAGTTTTTTGAGTTCGGCATCCTTACCGTATAACGAATTTAATTCATTCGTTATGTCTCTCTCTTCCAACGCATGCATGTACACAATTCATATACTTATACTATATTTGAATTCACATTAAATTATACAGCAGCCTGCAGTAGCCGACAACGTCGAAGTATAAGGTAAGAGAGAGAGCCTGGCATGTCTACTAACGAGCCAATAAGAAGAGAGAGTCGCGTCCGCATGTATGCGTGTATGCGTGTGGTTGCGCTGCCGAAAAGCGCGATGAAAGAGTGGGGACGTCTCCCGCGGTAATTGACTGGCGGACGTAACACGGGCGACACGTGTTTGAGCGCGCGCTAAAGGATTTGCCTTTTTGCGGATTGCGACTTTCGACCTGGCATTGCCTTAGCGTGTTCGCGGGTGCATGCAGTGGTGCGGCACTTTGACACGACGGTGTGTGCGTGGACATAGTGCTAGGTAGCCCACTGCAACCGGCACCACTGCAACCGTAGTCGGGGAACGCTGTTCAGCGAGCGAGCGTTTACTGTGCGGAGGGCCTGGCCATTGTCGTCTCATTGTAAGTACCGACTCGATTAGCTCTCTCTCGCTTGCCGCTCGCTTCTCTCTCTATCTTTACCAATTTACTACTGTACGGTTTCTCCTTAATAATTTATATTAATTATCTTTATCCTTCGTATTCTCTGCGTTTCTTTGACTTTGCACCCGACTCCCACTCCCATTCCTTGGTGAATTCTCTGCGCTCGCCACTACTTTTCGCGCTTTCTAGCCACCGCTACCTGCAACGCTCTACGCCGGCCACGAGGCTGCTTGGTATTGCGGCTGGTTGAAAGGCTTGGCCACACATGCACCAGCGTACTAGCCCCGTGGCATTAGTAACTTATTAAGCCGAGCTGTCAATTAGTCTATCCTCTCGATTATAACGGCGGGTTAGCCAAAACCCCGTTATATTGGCGCCCAACCTCTGATTTGGCAACTTTTCTTTGTGTGGCAGATAGTGCGACGAGAGGAAATCGTTGTGAGCGCCGACGTTTTTCGAGAATTCCAGCGCCTATGGAATTCGAAACTCGGCGCGGACAACAACAACGTGCGCGCCTTCCCCCCTTTGTTTACGCGCGAGAGTCAGGCCGTCCAAAGTAGTAAATACGAAGCGAAGCATATACGCCACGCTAGACTCATAAGCTCCGAGCTTGGCCTGGAGGCATTTAGAAACAAAATTTTATATACTGAAAATTTCAGTCGTACGTCCTCAAGGCTTGGCCGAATTACGAGTAGAGTACGATAATCGACTCTACCGAATTTCGCTCGCCGGCCAGTCAATTCACGCAGCGTGCGCACGGTTATGTGTGTATATATATACATGCGTATACACACATAACAGGTATAGATTGTAAGTCGCAGCGCTCAGCTTTTACAACAGTTAGACTTTTTTTTTGTCTTTCTAAAAGCAACTTGTTGTCATTTTCTTTTTTTTTTCCTCTCCTTCATTCTCTACTGTTGTTGTTGTTACGAGTGCGTCCTAGTATTAAATTTCCTGCGCATTAGTTTTTTTTTGTTACACTGACTGTACCGTGTAGTCTAGTTGACTTATAAAATCCACGTCATTTGGGCATTGCCTTTTTCGTCCCTTTTTTTTTCTTCTTTTGTTTTGTTTATTTGTTCCAAATAGCATAACTCTATTTTATAATAATGGCCTCCAATTGGTCGCTGAGCGAATTAACAATATTTAAAGAACAAATTGACGAAAAAATTTGCAAGTGGATAAAAGACCTTTCTAGCACCGACGTGGATTGTATGCTAACTCAGCTGGAACTACACACAAACGGTACACTATTCGAACGCGCAAACCGCTTATATCGTAGATTGAACGGCGATTATACCGCAGAAGATTTTGTAGCGATCGAAAACCAGGATGAAAATATGGCATACGAAAGACGCGAAGACCTCACCCATATATTCTTCGAGTCAGAGGCCCTGCCAAAAGAAGTTCGCGCGGACTTGTGCGCGGCCATAAAGGCGAATGAACTTCTCGAGCCTTTTGAAAATTCAAAGCTCGAGACGGGCAATAGCGCTCGGGAGAATATCCGGAAGAGTTCGCTGACAGGCACACAAGACGATATGTCACTTACGTTAGGCGCGGATGCGACGCGCAACGTAACAGATATGATCCAGCAACAAGAATCAATGATAACACAGACTATCGGCTTGTACGAGTACAATGCTTCAGCCGACCCGGCAATCGCAACATCACACGGCGCGCAAAAAGTGATCTTTATGACAGGCGCGCCGGCTTCGACATACGTGTCGACTTACACGCATGCAACGACGACAGCAACAACCGAACACAGCAAGACAGTACGAATAGCCTTGCCAAACGGTGCAGTTGAATATGCCTCCCCGGCCATCGCGCGCGAGTTAAACAGAACTTGGCGGAAAGAGGCTGAGGCCCAGAGGCATATAGAAGATCCGTATATCGAAAGAGAGAATTAAAAGGCATTGACCACTTACTACAACAACCTAGCTGCTGGGTTACAAGCTAACCTAGCCAGGCTACAAAATGAAAAAGAGAGTGAAGCCGCACTCAATAAAGAGCTGCAAGAGCAGTTAAAACAAGTAGTGGCCACAACCCGACAACAAGCTGCAGAGCAAGCTAGATTAGATGCCTACCAAAATAAAAATGTTCAATTCGCGGATACATTCGAATTAAACTATTTCGATGTATCAAACCAGCTCAACGGCTCGGACAAATATAACATGCCGTTGTCTCTCGATCTTCAAGCGCCGATCTTTCATTGGACGACTAAACCTTCATCGGCGACTGCATCACAGCCATCGCCAAACTTTTCGTCGGCCCCTTCTAGCGTCCCTGGGCCCTTTTACCCAAGCTCGCTCACTCCCGTAAGCTCGTGCTAGGGGAGGGGGGACTTGCCCAGCGCTACACCAGTGCCGCCGACACAGCAAGGGCCAAGAGGCGCGCCTGCTAATGGCACAGAGGCCACGACATTTAACTCATCGTCTCGCTTTCTTCCTAGCAAACATCTAGGAAAAACAGTCAGAGAATGGAAAATCAAATTTTCCGGAGGCGAAGGCCTTAGTATTGAGGAGTTCCTAGGGAGGTTTGAGGACAACAAACGATTAGATAAAGTAGCGGACGAGGAGTTACTCGATTCTATGACCCCTTTATTCGAGAAGTCAGCTCTCTTTTGGTATCGTGCCATGAGGCCTGCGTGGTCCACGTTCGCCGATTTCAAGGGAACGGCTCTCATCGCTTACAGCAAGTCCAAAAGAAATAAAAGGACTATGACAGTGGAGGCTCACTTGCGCACCCAAGGCGCCGATGAGCCTGTACTGGAATACGCAGTCTCTCTACTCACCATACTAAGAAGGATGGATCCGCCTTGGGACATTCGGGATCAAATCAATCTCATCATTGACAATATGCTCCCTCCACTCAAGAAGAAGTTAAAATACTTTAGAGACAATCTCACTGACGTGCAGCTGCTACTGACCCGTGCCCAAGAGGCCGAAGACGATGAACAGGGACAGTGGAAGCCACCGCCTGCGGCAGACCAAAGTATGTGGCCCGAAGCGGCTTATAAGCCACGGACCAAATCTGCTAAGGCCAGGCCAGTGAACCTGTCGTCTTTGAACGACAAGGCTTCCCCAGCTCAAGAAGCTGAGCTGGAGAAGCTAGAGTCTAAATTTTTTGATAAGAAGGCCAAGGAATTTGGCCTCAACAGGCCTCCGACCTCCTCGGCAAATGCCGAGAACTCTGGTAAAAAATCAGAGGCGGCGACAAAGAAATCGCGGAACCGTCCAAGTGGTAACCCGTCTCGTGGTAGCTACGGTGGCCGCGGCCGAGGTGGCCGGGGAGGCGAGGGACGGCCATCGGGAAGTCGTGCTCTGAAGGTCGTTCCCAAATCAGATAGAAACAAAGATAATGAATCTGGTCCAGACGTTGACAAGGTTTTCTGCTGGGAGTGCAGTTGGCCAGGCTACACTAAGTTTACCTGTCCTGAATGCTCGCCCACGCAGAAGAATCAAGAAGAACCAAAAAACGCCAGCGGGAGCCAGTAAGCGAGGTCCAGACGGCTCCCCCTATCACTCGGACCTTTGAAGTCAGTGGCGTGACAGGAGTAGCGCAGGCGCTGTGCAACACGGTGGGCGACCCAATGCTAGCCCCGGTTAGCCCTTCCGACGTGCAGCCAGCCGGCGATGGAGGTACTGTTTCAAGGGCCCTGATCGATAAGTCACCTAGGTGGTGGCTGACAGTAAATGTTGGCGACTATAAGTTTAGAGGTCTCTGAGATACCGGAGCTTCCCGTACTGTTCTCGGCCCGAGTGCCATTTCGATGGCTGCAGCCTTAAATAGGCGTGTACATCGGCACGTGGGCCCTGGGGCAAGAGCGGTAGATGGTCATTACGTGCCCATTGTTGGTGGCGTAAAGTTACCCTTCACGATCGGAGGGGTGACTCATATTATCGATGCTCTCATTCTAAAAGAAGTCGACACAGAGGGCACCCTTGGCGCCGACTTCAAACGCGCCTTTTCGGCTTATTTGTGTCCAAAAACAAATAGGCTGATATTTGTTGGCTGCGAAGAAGGTGTGCCCATAGTTCTCTCGCCGGAGAAATCTGAGGAGGCAACGGCCTTAGCCTCGCTGGGGATCGAAGATCTCATGGACGAGCAGAGAGCAGAGATAGAAAAAGTCATGCACGAGCTGCTCCCGGAGCCCTCCGGTGAACAGGTAGGCTGCACAGGATGGATCGCGCATGACATAGACCTCACCAGCACGCACCCCATAAGACAAAAGTACTACCCAGTATCTAAGAAGATAGAGGACGAGATGCACGCTCAAGTGCACAAAATCTTAAGGATGGGAATCATCCAGAGATCCACGAGCGAGTGGTCAAGTCCAGTCGTTATGACTCTAAAGCCCGATGGCTCGTATCGATTCTGCGTTGACTATAGAAAAGTCAATGCAGTGTCGAAAATTTCGGCCTACCCTTTGCCCTTTATGGATGTTATTTTGCGTAAAATCCAATACGCAAAGTACATCAGCGCTCTAGACTGCTCTGGAGCCTTTTGGCAAATACCTCTCACGGAGAGGTCGGTACCGATTACGGCCTTCACGGTTCCTGGTATGGGTCTGTTTGAGTTCGTGCGAATGCCATATGGCTTGGCCGGAGGCCCTGCCACTTTTCAAATGTTGGCAGATAAAATTATCACGCCAGAAATGGAACCTCTCGCTTTTGCATATTTAGACGACTTGATCATCGCCACCGAGAAATTCGCCGATCATGTGAAGTGGCTCACATTAATTTTAAAAAGACTCAACGAGGCAGGCCTTACGATAAATCGTAAGAAGTCAAAGATTTGCATGTCCAAGATTCGCTATTTCGGCGTGCTGGTTAACCGTGACGGCTGTCGCCCTGATCCTGAAAGGGTACAGCCCATTTTAGACTACCCTGCGCCGAGGAATATGCGACAATTACGTCGTTTTCTCGGCATGGCCTCTTGGTATCGCAAATTCCTAGGAGATTTTGCGACCTTAGCCGAGCCTCTTACTTCACTTACCCGAAAAGATTCTACTTATGTGTGGACTGACGAGCATTGGGCGGCTTTCGAACAAGTAAAAGCCTTACTTGCGTCGGCACCCGTTCTGGCCAGGCCTGATTTCGACGTGCCATTCATCGTGGAGTGTGACGCCAGTGATACCGGCCTTGGCAGTGTTCTTCTCCAGAAAATTGGCGGAGAAGAACGTCCCCTTTGCTTTGCTAGTCGTGTCCTCACAGCCACTGAACGAAGGCTGTCGGTGACGGAACGTGAATGCCTCGCAGTTATTTGGGCGATAGAAAAATTTCGACCATATATTGAAGGCTATCACTTCATCGTCGTGACCGATCACCATAGCCTCGTCTGGCTGCCAAAGAGAAGCCCAAACGGCAAGCTAGGCCGATGGTCGTTGCGCCTGCAGGCCTACGACTTTGACATCGTGCACCGAAAGGGCAAAGACAATGTCGTCCCTGATGCTCAGTCTCGTATGTACGAGACCGAAACTTCCCTAGCCTCCCTCAGTGCCGACGAGTCCATTAAGGATAAGTGGTATTTGCGCAAGTTCAAGCAAGTATCCAACGAGCCGCGGGCCCATCCCTATTGGAAAATTGTTGGCAGCCGCTTGTTCGTTTACCCGCCGGACCCTATCGTCGACGACTTGCTGGGCCACGACGAGGAAGCGTGGAAGTTAGTGTTTAGTTCTCGCGGAATGCCATGATGAGCCTACGGCCGGTCATCTCGGCCGCTATAATACTCATCAAAGGGCAGTGCTCCGCTATTATTGGCCTGCCCTTTACAAAGACGTTCCACATTTCGTACGCAACTGTCAAGTTTGCCAGCAAATAAAAGTTGAGCAAAAGCCGCCCGCAGGACTTATGGGCAAACACTAGGTGGATAGAATGCATCCCAGTGCGTAAGGCCAATGCTAAGACAATTAAAAAGGAAATTAACCATCGTATTTTCTTACGTTTCGGGATTCCGGAGCGATTCCTGTCTGACAATGGCACGCCTTTTAAAAACACGAAGGTTGATTCATTCTTGGTGGCTCATGGAGTTGTCCATGGGACCTGCGCTTCGTATTCACCAAAATCAAACCCGACGGAGCGGGTCAATCGCACGGTCAAAACCATGATTGCTGCATTCATCAAGAATCACACTCGATGGGATGAGCTGATTGACGAGCACGCGTTTGCTTCTAACACGGCCGTCCATGAAGCTACACGCTCTGGCCCGGCTTTTCTTAACTACGGGCGACACCCAGAGCCGCCAAGTAATGCTCGACGCACGGAGGAGCGCGCGGCTGTCGAACAGCTCGAGGCTGTCGCTCGAGCCGACTGGCACTCCCGCATGAGCAAACTCGACGATTTTCGAGCAAACGCGCTCGGAAACTCTAAGACTGCTCAAACCAGGCAGGAGAAGTACTATAACCAGAAACATCGCGACATCGATTATGGTGTGGGCGATAAAGTATGGGCGAGAAATCGCGTGCTCTCCTCCGCTGCCAAGGCCATAGCTGCTAAGCTTTGTCCTAAATACGCAGGGCCTTTTGTTGTAACGACTCGCCTCGGCATGAACTCGTATCAGCTCCAAACGGAAAATGGGGTTGATATCGGAAAGGTGGCCGTAAGCGACTTAAAGCCTTGCTCCGATGACGAGCAGTTTCCTATAGATGAGACATTTGACGGAGGAGACGCCTCCGAGAGTGAAACCGAAAAGCTCTTGGATGACCAGGCTGCTGAGCAGTCTAAGGCCAATGAATCAGCAGTGGCCCCTTCATCTTCTCCATCGGCGGACCACTTAATTCAGCTTAAGAAGAGCCAGGCCTAGCCAGACCCGACAGTAGCCGTTCCGCGCAAGCGAGGTCGGCCACTTGGCTCGAACAAGGCGGCTCCGCCACCTGTAGCGGCTTCGCCCCGACGCTTACGTGCGAGAAACAAGCGCGACGCTTAAGTTTTGTTTTCCCAAACCGCTCCCGGCTACTCTTGCTTCTGTTTTTGACCCTTCTCACGGCCTATGCTTCCTGCTGCTTTTGCCCGCTTGAGCTTGCCGCTATATTTTTTTTTATTACTATGCCTTATATCGCTCTATCATCCCAACGTTTTGCAGAGAATGTGGCCAGCTAAGAAGAATCAGGAGAGAGTCACCCTCACCTTGGAGGGACCGATGGAAGCGATGCTGAGTCTTCAGAACTGGGTCGCCCAGCAGCTCTTGTCATTGGGCGATCCCCAAGACGCTCCCACACCCGGAGCCCCCAGCATCAGCGATCTTCTGCAGTGCTGGACCCAAAGGCAAGGCCAACCGGCGGACAACAATACTCCCGCATCAGCCCCAGTCGGAGGGCGTATGCTGATGGGCATATACAGAACATCCTGACGCTCGCGTCAGGGCCTGCGCCTCTTCGGATTTTGTCAGGAAGGTCGAGAGAGAACTCGAGAAGAAGGCCTTCCTGGCAGAGGCAGCCACTCGATGGGTAGAGGCAAGAAGGGCCCAAGATGAGAGCGCCCGCCTTGCGGCTGAACAGGAGTGAAAGCGCCAAGAGCTTTTGGTCCTCCAAGAGAGGATCGAGGCCCTCAACCTTCGGACCTCGACCTTACTAGGTGCCCCCGGCTCTTCTGGCACTGCCTCTAGCGATCGACGATCCTCTTTGGGATCGGCCTCCCAGAGGATCGCCCGCCCTCCTGGCACTGCCCCGAATGCAGCAGGATCAGCTGCTCAGAGCAATGGGCCATGGACCAAAGAGCAACGCCTTGAAGCGGCCAGGGCTGCCCAAGACGACCGCCGGACGTACTGCGCGGCCAATGGAAACTTGGTCCCGCAGTACTTCGCCATGCTGAACCGCTTTAAGGAACAGCCTTGCGGCAAATTCGAAGGTCCTACTCCTACAAAATAGGAGGTACGCTTCTGCTCCGGATGCAATCTGACTTCAGTGTCAAGGTCAGACAACTGCCCGAATTTCTTCCAACATTCCAACAGAAGTACGAATACTCCGCCGAGCGCGGGCCTCGAGGCGCTCCTCGCTAAGGCCCTCTCACCGCCGTCTTCTCGCCGTCGCCAAAAGGAAGAAAGAAGATCGCGTCTTTGACGCCTAGTTAGACACGGCCCTGCCTTAACTAAAAGAAGAAAAACAAGATTGCGCCTTCTGCGCTCGTTTTGTTTACGGCCGTGCCTATTTAATTCCTTTTCTTTTGTGTCTTGTACCCTTATGTTTTTCCCCGCGCCGTTGCGCGCACAAACTGTACCTCAGTTCAAAATCCCTCTTGTAAAAAGAGAGAGAGAGAACACATATTCACGTACTAATCCTTTTTTTTATTTTTTTAATAGACTTTAAGAAATAATTCTATTCTGCTTCATAACTGGAGTTTCACCTTTCTTTTCCTTCCTCGAGAGAAAGACTACTTTTCGAGTTGGTACCGCTCCCGCTACCAACGTCTGAGGGAGGGGCATATAACGAATTTAATTCATTCGTTATCTCTCTCTCTTCCCACGTATGCATGTACACAATTCATATACTTATACTGTATTTGAATTCACATTATATTATACAGCAGCCTGCAGCAGCCGACAACGTCGAAGTGTAAGGTAAGAGAGAGAGCCCGGCATGTCTACTAACGAGCCTATAAGCAGGGAGAGTCGCGTCCGCGTGTATGCGTATATGCGTGTGGTCGCGCTGCCGAAAAGAGCGATGAAAGAGTGGGGATGCCTCCCGCGGTAATTGACTGGCGGACGTAACACGGGCGACACGTGTTTGAGCGCGCGCTAAAGGATTTGCCTTTTTGCGGATTCGGACTTTCGACCTGGCATTGCCTTAGCGTGTTCGCGGGTGCATGCAGTGGTGGGGCACTTTGACACGACGGTGTGCGCGTGGACCTAGTGCTAGGTAGCCCACTGCAACGGGCACCACTGCGACCGGTGTCCGGTAACGCTGTTCAGCGAGCGAGCGGTTACTGTGCGGACGGCCTGGCCATTGTCGCCTCATTGTAAGTACCGACTCGATTAGCTCTCTCTCGCTTGCCGCTCGCTTCGTTCTCTATCTTTACCAATTTACTACTGTACGGTTTCTCCTTAATAATTTATATAAATTATCTTTATCCTTCGTATTCTCTGCGTTTTTTTGACTTTGCGCCCGACTCCCACTCCCAATCCTTGGCGAATTCTCTGCGCTCGCCACTACTTTTCGCGCTTTCCAGCCACCGCTACCTGCGACGCTCTACGCGGGCCACGAGGCTGCTTGGTATTGCGGCTGGTTGAAAGGCTTGGCCACACATGCACCAGCGTACTAGCCCCGTGGCATTAGTAACTTATTAAGCTAGTCTATCCTCTCGATTATAACGGCGGGTTAGCCAAAACCCCATTATAACCGTAGTATACGTTTTGAAAATTGGCATACATATCGTACAGCATTGCGTGCTGGTTTTTACTTAAATCAATGTTGAGATTACTGTATGGATAGCACTCAGAGTTGAGGTAATATTTTACATTTCTGATATTACAATGCTGAAATATACCAGCATTAGAGTTCAGTTCATTGTTTTCATTATTTTGGAAAGCTAAGATGATGTAGCGTGGATTCCCCAACTGATTTGTCGTTTTGACTGTCCATCTGTAATTTGTATTTGCAGACAATGCTATATATTCGTAAGCTCCCTACTATGAAAACTCGTTGAAATACTTTTTTCGCATTTTAGAAAGTTAAGTAGACGTATTTTCTTTGTATGCGATGCAGTTACATACGACATAAGCCATTCGAGACGTGTTATATCAATCTTCAATTCTTCGTGAACTTCAACGCCATTGACGGTGTTCTTCTATTGATAAACCATATTTACATCGGTACTCGATCTTATGAGAATTGATTCATGTTTCATATTCACTAGTACTACGCGATAGTCCTCAGCGAATTCGAGTATAAAGCTTAGAGAAATCAAAATATCTAAATCGCAATACGCATTAGTTATTTTATCGTCGTTTTGTTCTATATTTATTCATCCGGTATTTTCGGCAATCAAGGTTTAACTTGGAGTGAGAGATAACCAGTTTTTCATAATTCTTGTGAGACAACGTTCTTACTTTTGCCTATTTCTATAGCGTTCAGCTCATAGCTAATTTCTTCAAACATGTGACAAATGGCATTATTAATAAAATTAGTATTCGTTAACAAAGTGTTATTGTTACTACATAATCGTCCACAAATGTGTAACGAGCTGCGAGATGGTAAAAGACACAAGTCTTGATGTTAATTAATTACGAATGTCGTCATTATTTTTGAACGATCAATTGGTGTAGGGTTGATGAGTGTGGATCTTGTAATGAGCTGAAAGTTCATCGATGGCGACAGGTGACTATATTTTTAGAATGTTCTCAATTGTTTTGTTGAGAGCAGCAAAAAAAAAATTAGGCAATTTACGTACTTGATTCTTCAAGAACAATCTATCATATTAACCGATCTCTCTTGTATACCCACGCTCTTACAGTTACGCATGTTGGGCGTGGGAATAGTACGTAATACTTATACTAGGAATACGGCTGTCGTAATCTTTATTAAATATTCTCGACTTGCTCACTGATAATTACCATGTACACATTCTCATTTGCTTTTTTTTCGCGGAGATATCATCGAATGAAGTCCCCACTTTAGCGATTTCATAACAACAGTACCAACAATACAAATATGACAGCCCCACGAAAAAAAGTCATATGTGAACAAAAGTGCAAAAGATAATACCATAACATTTATGTTTTTGGGGTCGTTGAATCCGAATCCACGATTCATTTCACCCGATTAGTCCAGGGGTCAAATACAGATCCAGGTCAAATCAAGATTATCCCATTAATCTTGTCCCAGGTACTGTTTCGATAGGTTTTTGAGGTCGTTGAATTCGAATCGGGGTGCGTTTACTTGGTCGGCTCAAAGTCAAGGTTAGGTCAAGGTAAAATCCAAAAAATACATTCAATGAACCCGAATTTGAGGTTTATCTGACCAATCCCCTAATGTTTCTATGGCAATGTTAGCAACCCCCTAATTACTATAATATAAACTATTCTATGAACCTGCTTATAACACAATTACGATGCTCTAAACCCCCAATAACGTAATGACAGTGCTATCAACCCCCTAATAAATCTCTAATAACGCCTTAATATTAAATTAGCTGTGAACCCCCTAAAAATTCAATGGTAATCTTATCAACCCCTTAATAACTCATCTCCCTAATAACCCTCTAATAAGAAATAGGCTAATAACCCCCTAATGACGCAATGACAGTGCTATCACCTCCTATTAAGCCCCTAATAACCCCCCTAATATGAACGGTTCTATGAACCGCTTAATAGCGTAATGGCAATGCTAAAATGCCCCTAATGACTCAATGGCAATCCTATCAACGCCCTAATAGCCCCCCCCCCCCTATATACTTCCCCCCCAATAACCCTCGAATATGAACTAAGCTAATAAGCCCCAAATAAAACAATGAATGCTAGCTACCTCCTAATTACCCAATAGCAATGCTATTAACCACATTATGTCAGATGCTTCAATGTTATCAATTTTCTGATTTGTGGAATCGTTTCCTTTTTTCGTCTAGACTTCTGGTTCCTGACTTTCTCTTATGCTTTAGACCATCATCTTCACGTTTAAGAGCCCAGCAATAGTCAGCTAACATATTAACTTTCCATCTACCTTGATACCTTCTTTCCAACTCTTGGATGTCTTGGTGGAATCTTTCTTCTTGCTCCTCACTTAGGGCTCCAAGATTCTCAGGAAAAGAATCTAAATGAGAATTCAGGAAGTGTTCTTTTAAACTCATGTTACAACCCAACACTTTTAAACTCATGTTACAACCAAATTGGTAAGTATATTTTGAACGACTACGTGATAATTTTCTACTTTTCTATTTCCCAAAAATCGTTCTACAACCGCTGCAAAATTCACCCATGCAGCCTTCTCTTTTCTTGTCATCGTTTGTTGAAAATCAGCCGATTTCATCATCTTTCTTATATCCGGACCTGTGACAATACCCTCCTTTAATTTTGCATCAGATAATCCTGGGAATTTATCCAATAAGTAGCGGAAGCATTTTCCATTCTGATCAAGGACTTTGATGAATTGCTTAATCAATCCTAATTTTATGTGGAGGAGAGGTAAAAGTTTTTTTTTTTGGATCACACAAGGGTTTTTTGAGAACATTGTGTGATCCTGGCTTCAGAGACGTGCGAAGTGGCCACTTAGATTCTTCCCAATCACGTCTAGTAGCTCTACTTTCCCACAAATAATGTAACATAGGTATTTGGTATACCCCGACTGCTGTCCAAGAAATATAGTTATTACTTTCAAATCAGCACATATGAGCCATTTATAATCTTCATATTTAATTTTTCTCAAAAACTATCTGCATATTCTCGTAAGATTCTTTTAGATACACCGAATGGGCGAGTGGAATCGAAGCATATTTATTTCCATTGTGAAGGAGGACAGCCTTCAAACTTCTTTTAGAAGAATCGATGAATAGACGCCATTCAGTAGCGACGTGTATCAAGCCTAATTTTGTAATTAAGCCAGTCACGTCATGACAGTAAGTCAATCCATCTTTCTATGCGAAATATCTGATATATTCTTGCTTTCTGTTTCTGTAGCGAGAAAAAGTTCGTTTTGGAGCAAACAGATTCATTTCTTTCAACCTAGAACCTAACAATTCTGATTTGTTTTTTGGGAGATCCAAATCTTAAACCAAATTTTTTGGAAGAGCTTGTGTAAACAATTGAGGACTTTCGGTTGTTTCGAAATGTGCACTATCATCTGACTGCGGATCTTCGTCGTCCACCTCGATATCATTTATTTAGTCTGGGCTCCTGGAAGTAGTAGGTAAACATTCTGCTTTCTTTACGGGTAATGATTTCTCACAGACAAGACTCTCCCGTAAAACTAGTTTAGTAACAGATGAGACATTAGGATACAAAAATGCAGACTTATGATTACTCTTGAAATCTTTCAGGTCAATAGAACAAAAGTAACAGTCATTATGATCACGTGGCTCACGCCAGATCATCGGAGAACTGAAAGGCAATTTTTACGATGAGTCGTCTTTATTCCAACGACTTAATATTGTATGGCAACTTACACAAATTGTGTTTGGTACCAAAGATTTGTCTAAATTCACGATAAAATGGCCGAAATAGTTTTTGTAAGCAGTTTCAATTGAAAGCGTAATGTTTCTCCTTTGGTTTTTAGTAGCATAAAGTCCGCATACGTTGCAGAACTTGTTAGGATCGTTTACGCAACTCCGGAGTGACATTATAAAATAGATCTCAGGAACACGAGGACGATGAAGATTACTAGAAACTTCAACTGGTATTCTCAACTATTCTGAAAGGGACTGTCGAGAAAATGCCGCACGATCGCAAGAAGTACGCCAAATCTTTCAACTATTTTGAAAAGGACTGTTGAAAAGATGCGCGTAAGGTGGACCAAAGCAGAATTCTCAACTATCTTGAAAATGACTGTTGAAAAGAAGTGCTTATGATCAACGGAAAACGGACTCACAACTATCCTGTTGTGAAAATCCCGCTTGATCAAAAGGAGTAACGTTGCCTTTGCACTCTTAAGGGGTTGATAGGATTGCTATCGCACTATTAGGGGGTTCATAGCATAGTTCTTATTAATGCGGTTATTAGGAGGTTATTAGGGGTTGATGACACCGCACTTGCATTATTGGAGGTTTATAGAATTGCCATTGGGTTATTAGGATGTTTATAGAATAGTTTATATTAGGGGGGGTTACTAGAGGGCTATTAGGGAGTTGCTAACATTGCCATAGAAATATTAGGGGATTATTGGTAAGATAAACCTTAAATTCGGGTTCATTCAATGCAATTTTTTGGATATTACCTTGACCTAACCTTGACTGTGAGCCGACCAGGTCGAACGCACCCCAGATTCGAATTCAGCGACCTCACTAACCTCTAGAAACAGTACCTGTAACAAGATTCATGGGATAATCTTGATTTGACCTTGATCTCTATTTGACCCCTGAGCTAATCGGGTTAAATGAATCGTGGATTTGTATTCAGCGACCCCAAAAACATAAATGTAATGGTATTATTTTTTGCACTTTTGTTCACATATGACTTTTTTTCGTGGGGCTGTCATATTTGTATTGTTGGTACTGTTGTTATGAAATCGCTAAAGTGATGTACTTCATTCGATGATATCTTCGCGAATAAAAAATATTTGTTAAATTTGAAAAATGCGTTGGAAAGAGCAAAAGCAATACTTTCAGATGGTCAGATTAGTTTTTAGTAGAAAAAATGTTTTGCGGTGTAATATAGATTCTAAAGCAGCGAAAATACGTGTTTTTGGCACTTTTAGGTTAGAATATCTTGAAAACATATAAAAAACTATAGCATGATAATAATGAAGTGAACATTTATCGGAATAAGCGAATTAGTATGCGAGTGTGTACTTGATTGTTCAAGAACAAACTATCGTATTACCTGATCTCTCTTGCATACCCACGCTCTTACAGTTGCGCACATACTGGGCCAGGGGATAGTACGTAATACTCATACTAGGAATACGGCTGCCGCAATCTTTATTAAATATTCTCGACTTGCTCACTGATAATTACCATGTTCACATTCTCATTTGCTTTAGATATAAGTGAGATCATTTGATTTCCAAGCGGTCAATAATTTATGGCTTTCTGAAATATCTACGTGTTCTAGATTCATGAAAGTGCTACAGCCGCGGACTTTTTGTCTCTATTGATTTGAGTTAAAGCCTTTTCCGCTAGTTTATTGTCTTATTGTTCAGCCTTGTCTACTTTTGGTCTTAACTACTTATCATACCTTATTATCTTATCTATTATCATAAGATAATAGATAACTATTATCATATCTATTATCTTATCCATTATCTTATCCATTATCTAATCTATTATCTAATCTATTATCTTATCTATTATCTTATCTATTATCTTATCTATTATCTTATCTATTATTGCAACGATTGCCGAAAATCGTTTTGACTGTAATGATTTCTCCCATTCCCTCTTCTGTCCTTAAGGTCGCGAGTCAGCGAAATAGTTCGGCCTGGTAGTCCGAAGCTAGGATGGGGCTGCAACGATTGCCGAAAATCGTTTTGACTCGCTTAGGTTACGAAGCGGCTGAGCGTAGTAGCCGCGATCGGTTTGAGAGAGAGAGGGCACGTAGGGGCAATGACCGGGAGGGGAAGGTTTGCTAGCCAGTATGACTGTGACCTTCAGTCCGGCAGCATCATAGCGTGTGAGCATTGAGCGAAGATAGTGTTTACCTTTTTCGAGAGAGATCCAGGGAGACGAGTAGATTGCCAGTGAGTGCGGAGGCGGAAGAGCACATTGCACAACGTTTGCATTTATAACCGGAGGAACAGTTACAAGTGGAATGCCGAGTGCGCGCATTGTTCAACGTACGCGACCCTGCAGCTACGAGAGTACGCCGAACAGCCTCAGCAACACCTCCCGCAACGAATAGAGTGACCGCAGTAGCATCAGCAGCAGTGAGTCACCCAACTGCGGCAGCGGAGAAATAGGTGCAGAGGCGTCAACAGCAACGAGCGAATCGGGTACGGTTGGCCACCGTATCCCCAAAAACTCCGCGGTAGGTGCACCGTATTGTTAATTGTTGTTAGCCTGCGATCCCGCACAGGGAGTGCGGCGATATTGTCAAGAGCGTGCGATCCCGCACAGCGATTGCGGCGATATTGTCAAGAGCGTGCGAGCGGTTAGTTCGCGGCGATCGCGATTTTCTCTCTCTCTCTCTCCCCACGTTTATATTGTCGGGTGAATCAGCGTGCGTTAGTCTCTCGGCAAATCCCTCCCGTGTATTGGATTAAGTTCAATAAAGTGGTCAGTCGTTATTCTTACTAAGGTATTGTTTTATCTTTCCTTTGTCCGGGGACCGTGTTGATGTTTACGTTCAATTCGAACGCGCCGGTAAAATAGCACGGATCACGTAGGTATCGTGAGATGCGACTTGCCAACCGAGTTATCAGCAGCGGCCGTCGGAGCGCTGCTAAGCAAGCGCGCCAGCGCCTCCAAGCGGAGAGTTCGTGAACCCAACTTCAATCGGTAAGGGAACTCTGCGCAGGCGCACTCCCGGACAAGGTGAGTTAATGTGCTATTAGCACATAGATAACAAGTCATCGTTTAACCAATCGAGTAGATACATTCAAGAGGAATTACAGGTTAAACGGCAGCCCGTTACATGGCGCCCAACAATGTTTAGGACTCACACAAGGGGAGTCGATTTGCACGAAGAGAGAGAATAACGCACGGGAGAGAGAGACGTTTGCGCGCGTGCGTATTAAGGTGCGAGCGGGTAAAGGAACACGTGGCTCGTTCGGCACGTGCTCTGCTGTGGGGAAAAGACGTCTCTCCGACCTAATAACACCTGCTTTTGTAAGCCGAGAGCACACTAACCCCAGGGGTCGAAGAGACGTCCAGAGTCGCTCCAACGGAAATAAAGGAGGTGACAAATTGTTTTTTCTTTTCGAGTGGTTACCCACACCTTAGAGCATTTAGGTGGGGGTTGGTCACGGATCGACAGTATCAGCAGAGCACGCAATTTGGGTGTGTGCGGGGTTAGTTTTACTAATACGGTGGGGCTAGCAAACAGTTAGTCCCCACCTATAGGCAGGTAGTTGCGAGCGGAAGTTTTTATTTCCTTTGAGTACGCGGCACCTGCACACACCCACGAGCCTCGTGGGTTGTTGCCTTGAAATTTAAGGCGTAATAGGACAGTTGCCTATAAAAGTCGCAACAACCCGCTCGCGCCTTGGGCGATAGGAGGCGGTAGTGGTCGAATAGGTAAATTAACCTCAACCGTCACCTAAGCCCCAGTATAGGCGATATGGAGGATACCGCCGACGCGATAACCCGATGGGCATCGGAACTCCCTTCGACACAGCTTGATAGATATCTGACGCAATTGGAGTTGCGTACAGACGGTCCCAAGCTGATGCAGGCGGTTCGGCTTGCGTGTTGGTTATTAGGCGAGTATATCGACCTGGATTTCCAAGGAGCAGCGTTGGTTAGAGAGGCGACACAACGCAGACGAAGAAGCCGAGAGAGGTGGCTTGAGACTAGGCGACAGGAGCTAGAAGCAACTGATACCGAGGATCACGTCGCCCACCCGCTCATGCTGCTATACAGAGATGAGGTAGTGGAGGCGAACCTGACGCGGACTCTCGCGGTTTTCGACAACCTTGAGGAGGATAGTCGGAGCGAGATGGGGGAGCGAGAGCCCGTTGAGGAAGGGGGAACCGGCGAGGCCAATGGGCCCTCGGAAGGGGTCAGTAGTGAACATAAGGGTTCCACCGGATCGCCAGATAGGCGAAGAGCTTGTCGTTTCGAGAACGCGGAGCTACAACCTCAAGAAGAAGAGGAGGAACGGTGCGTGACCGAGCGATTGAAGAAAGAAATCGAGCACAACCGTGTCGGGATTAACCGCATATTAGTGATGCTGGAGAGGCACGATCAGGTATGCGCACGGTGAAGCGACCAGGTGACCGCCCTGCAGGTGGAGGTCCAGCTGTTGAGGAACAGGGACCCCACAAATCGACGAACTGTCATACCTGAGCGGCCCAGGAGAACCGTGGACTTCCAGTCTACGTATACGTGCCACTACGACCAGAGGGTACCAGGAAGTACCCCGGAACCCCAGAGACCGACACCTGGCAAACCTCGAGAGGCCCCTCAAAGGCAGGCTCCTCTGCGGACGGAGCAGCCGCCGCGAAGAGGACCAAGAGACGCCGACATGGGTGAAGAGCAGGCGATCCCGGAAGGATCCACCGGGTATGACACCAATGCGGCGTCAGGATACTACGCGACTCGGGATGCGGGTAGGATAGTCCGAGGATGGAAGCTGCGATACTCGGGGACGGCTTCAGAATGCGTGGACACCTTCTTGTCAAGACTGGAGGATCTGCGAGCGGGCTCAGGGCTAACCGACGGCGAAATTTTGTGCTCTGTATCAGAGCTCCTCGAAGATATCGCGAGGACATGGTACGAGGTCAATAAGTTTAAGTGGACGAGTTACGCCGACTTCATAGCTGGCGCTCGAGGTTGGTTCGGGTCAAGTGAATTGCAGCAACAAAGATTGCTGTAAGAGGCCCAAGCCCGGTACCAGGATAAAGGAGAGTTGGTAAGAGAGTATGCCTGCCACCTCCTCTTCATGCTAGCCCAACTACGCCCGCCGTTACCGGAGCAGCGACAATTAGATTTGTTATATGCAAATCTCCTGCCCGCCATCCGGATGCAGCTGCGGAGGAATGCATTCTCCAATGTGAACGAATTTCACGTCCGGGCGACTGAGATCGAGACCGCTTTGCGGGACGACGATCACCCGAGGACTAGGCTGGAGCCTACGTCCACGTTGTACCCCGAGCACATGGGTGCGTCAGCGAAGGCACCACCACCCCGGGCAGGATCCCGAACGGCGGCCATGTCTAACAAACCTCGGGGTAGGGAGCAGATGCAACCCGAGTCACCGATGAAAAGCCAGGCCAGGAAACCCGAGGACCGGTCTTCAATTTCCGCGACGCAGGCGACAGACCGTTTCGAAGACTTGTCGTCACAGGTAGCGACCCTGCGACGCGAGATAGACCGGTACTTCAAGGAGAGGAAGGCTAACTCTCCCAAGCGGCCAAGGGGTTGGCCGCAAGAGAGGGGGAGGAATAAAACCCCCCCTGGGAATCCTGGCCAGAGACGAGAGGGTCAGCGGAGAAAAATAGATTTCTCCCAACCGATCAAGTGCTCGTCTTGCGGCAAGCTGGGCTTCACTAGGAGATATTGCCCGGATTGCAACAAGGGAAACGGGCAGGGAAACGGAGGACGGATGTCCCCTCCGCGTCCCCAAAAGAGGTGACCTCTCGTCGCGGGTCGCTAGAACGTGGCAGAGGTCCGTCAGCGACCCCAGGGTTCAGGAAGATCTCGGAAGGGACATTGGATCCTACGAGACCCGACAGTGCGCTGGCGTTTGAAGCGACAGCGACCGAGCAGATGCCTGATCTGGGCAACCGGGCATTTTGTATCCTTGAAGGGTATGGAGGTCGGATTCTAGTGGTGGAGCACGGGTACGAATGGGTCGGAGAGGAGACCGTCTGACCCAAAAGCTCCAGGAGACCACCCGACGCTCCTGAGGATACGCCTGTGACCCAGAAGCCCACGGATGAGAGCACGTCGATACGGGGAGCGGCCGCCCTTGGCAAGAAGAGCCGTGAAAGCCTCCGGACCACAGAGGAGAAAGGGACGGAGAAAGCTCCCCGTAGGTATAATCCCGAGGATAAGACCAGATGGTGGCTTCAGGTGGACATAGGTGCCTACAAGTTAAGGGCACTATATGATACCGGGGCCTCATCGATGGTAATGGGTCAGCTTGGGCTATGGCTGGCATCGGACATGGGGCTAAGCTTAGATGTGACGCGCGCGGGAGAAGCTAAGCTCGCCGACGGTCGCCCGTGCCCCATCTTGGGTCATGTGATCTTCCCCTTTACGGTGGGGGGAATCACGAAGGATGTAAGGGTCGCCATAACGCCACTGCTGTCTGATGACTGCTATGTGGGCGCGAATTTCGTATGGGAATTCAGCGCCAACCTGAACCCTGACACGGACCAGCTGTACTTGGCGAAAGCCAAAGTGGCGGTGCCGTTGGAAGTCGCAAGTGTCACTGGTACGTCGTGCCTCGCACCCATAGGCCTGGTAGAAGCCAAGAAAGCACAGCGCCAAGAAGTGGCTAGCCTCATCGACGGATTAATTCCAGACGCAGGTGAGAGTTTATGCTGTGCTGTGGGGGTCGAGCATGAGATAGACATCGGAGACGCTCGACCCTGTAAACAGAAATACTATCCGGTCTCCGACAGGGTGCGAGACGAGATGCACGCGCTGGACAAGGCCATGCTGGACAATGACGTCATTGAACCAGCAACCAGCGGGTGGTCAAGTCCAGTGGTGATGGTGAAGAAGGCAAATGGCAAATATCGGTTCTACGTAAATTACCAGAGGGTAAACGCGGTATCCAAGCCTGACGCCTACCCATTGCCTTTCATGAGCGACATCCTGCGAAGGATTAGGGATGCCAAGTTCATCTCTACACTGGACCTGAGTAGCACGTACCACCAGATTCCTCTTAAAAAGGAGTCGCGCCCCATTAAAGCGTTCACAGTCCCCGGCCTGGGGCATTTTCAGTTCAAGAGAATGCCTTTCGGATTGTCCTACGCAGGCGCGACCTTCCAGAGGTTGATGGATAAAGTGATTGGCCCGGACTTAGATCCTTTCGCTTTTGCTTACTTCGACGACGAGATCATTATCTCGTCGTCCTTTGAGGAGCATAAGCGACACCTGGAATTGGTTTTACAACGAATTCTGGGTGCGGGACTCACTGTAAATAAGACCAAGAGTCACTTCTGTAAATCGGAAGTCAAGTATCTGGGGGTCCTTGTGAACCGTGAACGGGTAAGGCCAGATCCGGAGAAGATCAAGCCTATTATGGAGTACCCAGCACCACGGACCATCAAGCAGGTGAAGCGATTCATGGGGATGATGTCGTGGTATCGTCGCTTTATACCCGACTTCGCGACAATCGCTGAGCCGATAAACCGCCTGACGAAGAAGAGCATTCCGTTTGCTTGGCAGCAGGAACAGGAGCAGGCATTTGAAAGATTACGAGACGCAATGGTCTCTGCCCCAATCTTGCAGTCGCCAGATCCCAGCGCACAGTTTGTATTACAAACGGACGCGAGCGATAGCGGGATAGGCGCGGTATGAACGCAAGAAGTCGATGGACAGGAGCGCGTCGTTGAGTACGCTAGTCGCTCTCTAAACAGTGCGGAAAGGAACTATACAGTCTCCGAACGAGAGTGCCTGGCTGTGGTGTGGGCTATCGGGAAGTTCAGGCCTTATGTCGAGGGGCACCACTTCAAAGTCATCACCGATCATAGTTGCCTTAGGTGGCTCCACAGTATGAGGAATCTTACGGGAAGGCCAGCGCGTTGGGCGTTAGCACTGCAGGGACATGTTTTCGATATAGAGTATCGAAAGGGAGACCTCAACGTGGTGCCAGACGCTTTATCTAGGGCCTATGAGGAGGGGGTGGTAGAAGTGGGTGCCATGACTCATCAGCCGGAAACTACCGATGCCTGGTACCTACAAAAGTACCGAGAAGTATGCCAGGATCCACACTCTCAGCCTACTTGGAAGGTAGTTGGAGGGAGATTGTACCACTACAATCCGACTGAGGAGAGCGAGGGGTCCATCGACAATGAGGAAGCCTGGAAACTAGTGGTTCCGGTTGAGAAAAGGCATCAAGTGCTCGAAGAGGTACACGATGCGCCAGCCGCGGGACATCAGGGGAGAGAACGGCTGTTCTCCCGGGCTAGGCACCTGTATTTCTGGCCAAAGATGTATGAGCAGGTCAGAGATTACGTTAGGAGTTGCCCGGTTTGCCAACAGTGCAAGGCGGAACAGAGGCCGCCTTGCGGACTGATGGGTCGACGAGAGTTCTCGCGACCCTGGCAGGTGGTGGCCAGTGATTTTACTGGCCCATTCCCAAAGAGCTCGAGAGGGTTTGAATACATCTTGGTTTTCTTAGACCTGTTTACTCGGTGGGTTGAGTGTGTACCCGTACGCAAGGCCAATGGCAGGACCATCGTGCGGGAATTGCATGAGAGGGTGGTAACCAGGTTTGGCGCGCCCGAGATATTACTTTCGGACAATGGGACCGTATATAAAAATCAGGAGGTCGATGCCTACTTGCTGAGGAACAGCATCCAGCGCGCCCTTACCCCAGTTTACCACCCACAGGCAAACCCTACAGAGCGAGTGAACAAATCCCTCAAGGCCATGCTCATGTCGTACGTGGAGCGGGACCATAAGAGCTGGGATGAACACCTGCCAGAGTTCAACTTCGCGTTGAACTCGGCAACTCATAGCGCGACAGGCTATAGCCCGGCTATGCTCGTTTTCGGTCGACAGCCCACTCCCCCCTCGACCTTTAGGAGAGCCCAGGATCAGTTGGCCCGAGAAGCGTCTGAGGGCCAAGAACTGACCGAATGGCGTGAGCACATGCGCTAGTTGCCTAACTTATGGGAACGCGCTGGCTCTAAGTCCAGGGAGGAGGCGGACCGTCAGGCGGTCTATTATAACAGGAGGAGGCGGACCGTCAGGCGGTCTATTATAACAGGAGGAGACGTCAGGCTGATTTTAGGGTTGGGGACTGGATGTGGAAGCGGAACCGTATCTGGACTTCCGCAGCTCAGGGCCTATCGGCAAAGTTGGCGCCGAAGTATGATGGCCCGTATATTATCGAGGAGGTATGTGGGACTAATACCTACCGCCTCGGTAACCGGCAGGAAGAATTGCCCGAGTTGGTCAACGCCAAAGATCTCAAGCCCTATTTCGGTCCGTTCTCGGACCAGGACGACGAGGAACCGGAACGTGGGGATTCAGCACAGTTGGAGGAAGAGGAGGGCGCAAGCGACCCGCCCGCGAAGGTAGAGGATCCCAGAGGGGATCCGATATGCGAGCGCGCCGCGATTGCAGCCCCCGCGAGCGAGTGTGATGAGTCCGTAACGGCTCCTAAGATGCCGATCGAGGCGCCGGCTAAGCGGGGCCGCGGTAGACCAGGAAAAAACCCTGTGTGCGAACTCCCGGCATCGGGTGGTGATGACCGAGATGGCAATATGGCGAGGGGAAGAGGCAGGCCTCGTAAAACCATCCAGCACGTGCGGAAGGTTGTCCGGCCAGTTACCCCCCGCAAGTGGGCCATATTCGCGAGGGAAGCGCAGGGGACCGAGACGTCCTCGTAAAGCGTAGCATCAAGCGTGACGCAACGACGGTTAGGTTAAGGGCTGAACTTGAGATATCCCTTAACCACCCTCTTCTCTTTTGCAGATGTAGAGGAAGCTGGTGATCAGCGAAAGAGCCACCCGGATGCTGCTCGATCTTAGGCTGGGTCCGAACGCCGATCGGCTGATCGACGATGTCCGCAATTTTGTCCGGGCCCAAGTCGAGGTGGCTGCCCGAAAGGACCGCTCTCGCCAGCGGGTGGACGACTTCCGCCGGGAAGGGTTGAGGCCGCCACCAAGGAAGGCGCCAACCCGGGAGGCGTCCACCCAGACCGACGGTCCGGTGGAAGAGGGCCGTCGGTCTACGTCCACGACGGACCAGGGGGTGCAGACCCCAGAGCCGAGCAAGCCAGAGGTGGCTGACTGCTCGACTCAGTGCCCTAGCCCTAAGGAGGCCTGTGGGCAGGGGCAGTGGGTCTGCAAACACCCCCGGATCCCCCAGGAAAACGGGCTCGAAAATTCCTGGAGGCACGTGAGGCTGGACCTCCAGGAAGTAGAGAACGCGTGGGAGTTTATCGGGGAGCTCCAACGCCAGGTGCATGCGCACCTAGAGGAATTCCTCGACTTCCGCGGAGCCCGAGAAATGCTGGGGGAGTGGGTTCCGGTAGTCCGGCGGCAGAGGGCCTACTGCGAGGCCCTACTGCGCATCGACCGGGGGCAGGAGTCCCCAGAGGCCGCGGGCCCGCCGGCGGTGTTACCACCAACGGCACCTGGGAATAGGGCCGCGGCCAAGACTCCAGCCAAGCCCCCGACACAGGCTCAGGTCAAGAGAGTCTCGGGGGCCCCCGGAGCCGGGCAGGAGTTCACGGTCCGCGTGGACGGGTCGGTGGTTTCCGACCCAACCGTGGTGGTGCGCACTCATGGTGGACGCACCTCCGCCACGGTGGGCGGCGTGACCTTTACCGCAGCCCCGGGAACCCCGGCCCCACAGCCCCATCCGCCGACGGGGAGCCAGGGCCAAGGGTCGGTGCCTGGCCCCAATAGACAACAGCGGAAGGGCTGCTACATTTATGGTCATCCCGGGATAACCACCACATCCAAGTGCCCGAACAAGGCGGAGCACTGACGCTATCAACGGCATAAGGCGCCAGGAAACTCCGACAAATGAGGAAGGAGTGTGGTGGCCCGGACGGAGTGAATAAAGGAGTATTTTATAAGGATGGAGTGTAATGATTTCTCCCACTCCCTCTCCTGTCCTTAGGGTCGCGAGTGAGCGAAATAGTTCGGCCCGGTAGTCCGAAGCTAGGAGGGGGCTGCAACGATTGCCGAAAATCGTTTTGACTCGCGTAGGTTACGAAGCGGCTGAGCGTAGCAGCCGCGATCGGTTTGAGAGAGAGAGGGCGCGTAGGAGCAATGACCGGGAGGGGAAGGTTTGCTTGCCAGTATGACTGTGACCTTCAGTCCGACAGCATCATAGCGTGTGAGCATTGAGCGAAGATAGTGTTTACCTTTTTCGAGAGAGATCCAGGGAGACGAGTAGATTGCCAGGCGGAAGAGCACATCGCACAACGTGTGCATTATTAACCGGAGGAACAGTTACAAGTGGAGTGCCGAGTGCGCGCATTGTTCAACGTGCGCGACCTCGGCAGCTACGAGAGTACGCCCAACAGCCTCAGCAACACCTCCCGCAGCGAATAGAGTGACCGTAGCAGCATCAGCAGCAGTGAGTCACCCAACTGCGGCCGCGGAGAAATAGGTGCAGAGGCGTCAACAGCAACGAGCGAATCGGGTACGGTTGGCCACCGTATCCCCAACAACTCCGCGGTAGGTGCACCATATTGTTAATTGTTGTTAGCGTGCGATCCCGCACAGCGATTGCGGCGATATTGTCAAGAGCGTGCGAGCGGTTAGTTCGCGGCGATCGCGATTTTCTCTCTCTCTCTCCCCACGTTTATATTGTCGGGTGAATCAGCGTGCGTTAGTCTCTCGGCAAATCCCTCCCGTGTATTGGATTAAGTTCAATAAAGTGGTCAGTCGTTATTCTTACTAAGGTATTGTTTTATCTTTCCTTTGTCCGGGGACCGTGTTGATGTTTACGTTCAATTCGAACGCGCCGGTAAAATAGCACGGATCACGTAGGTATCGTGAGAAGCGACTTGCCAACCGAGTTATCAGCAGCGGCCGTCGGAGCGCTGCTAAGCAAGCGCGCCAGCGCCTCCAAGCGGAGAGTTCGTGAACCCAACTTCAATCGGTAAGGGAACTCTGCGCAGGCGCACTCCCGGACAAGGTGAGTTAATGTGCTACTAGCACATAGATAACAAGGCATCGTTTAACCAATCGAGTAGATACATTTAAGAGGAATTACAGGTTAAACGGCAGCCTGTTACATTATCTTATCTATTATCTTATCTATTATCTTATCTATTATCTTATCATATCAAAAGAGATGATAGCGAGTAAAGTAAGAAAGGAAAACGGAAAAATATCGAAGTCATGGCAACGAGCAGAGACATAAGGGAATTTTGGGTGGATAGTAAATAAAGAAAGGCCGAAGAGAAGTAGAAAGGGAGAAACAATTAAAAAAAAAGAATGGGCCGATCACTTTAAGAATTTACTAGGAGTAACAGGGGAAGGGAGGAGGAATCCGAACGAGGAGGGAAGCATGACCGAGAATGACAGTGAAAGCGCGAACCAGGAGAGAGAAGCGAACGAGGGGACAGAAGAGGGGGAGGTTGAGGACAAGTTAAATAGGAGGATAAGTGAAAAATAAGTTAGAGATGCCTTGAAACAATTGAAAAACGGAAAAGCAGCGGGTCAGGACGGACTCTCCGTTAATTTCATAAAGGGGCTACCGAATATTTGGATAAAAATAATATTAGAAATTTTCAATGAATTACGGGACAGGAGAGAGATTTTAGAGGGATGGGAAATAGCACGAATTTACTCAATATTTATAAGCGTCGAGGAGGAAGAGGCTAGAAATTAGAGGGGTGTTTACAGTAATAGGATAGGAATGGAAGTTAATATAGAGAAAACTAAGATAATGATTTGTTGTGAAAGAAAAATAAGTAAAGGTAAAGTCTTCCCATACAAAGGCAAAAAGTGGAGGTAGTTAGGGAATTCAAATACTTGGGGTACTGGTTTACTCAAAAAAATGTGAATACGACACATATAAATAAAATAGCAGAGAAAGTAAGTAGGGCAATCAATGCGGTGTGGGGTATTTTAAAAAGGGCAAAAATAGAAAATCTAAGGAAAAGGCTATATCTGACGGTCAGTATAATAAAAGCGGGATGTTTATATGGGGTAGAGATATGGGGTGGCAGAAATGGGAAAATCTTGAGAAGGTACAAAGGAAGTTTTTAAAAATGGCCATGGGATTAAATAATATTACGCCAAATTATATAGTTACCATAGAAGCAGGTAGGACGTCGATGAAATTGCAGATAGCTAGGAGGGCAATGGAATATATAGTTGAGATAAAAGAAATCGAAGAAGGGAGATGGCCAAAAATTTGTTTGAGGGAGGATGTAAGGAACATACTAAATAAGAATCCGACGAAATTGGGAAAAAGGGTCTAATGCTATTGGAAGGAGTAGGGGATGTGTAAATTTTAAAAATGATATGAGACAAAAAAGAAGTAGAAAAAATAAAGGGTAAAATAGGAAGAAGGTTAGAAAGAAAAGCAAACAAGAACTACAAAGCCTGTGCGGAAAATAGAAGAGTCAACATATAGCGAACTTCATAAAAAACTGAAAGAGACGGTGGGGGAAGAGGCTTATTGGAGGGATAGGAACATTTTGGGATGCATAAAATAGCAATGGGCGAGAATAAGATATGGAAACATAGGCAGAGAACGGGCAAAGGAGTATAAAGAAAGTGAGTGCAAATTCTGTGGATGGATAGAAGAGAACTTGGAACATATGCTTAGAATGTAGAAGGGCAAAAAACGAAATAGGGCGTAAATGGGTAAGGGAGCTTGAGGAACAGAAAATTACTGGTAGGGAAGGGCAAACAACAATTAATTTATTGAAATACTAAAAGAGAGTCCTAATAGGGCAATTTGTAACTATGTATTTATTTTTGAGAAGTTGGCCAAATCGAGGAGAGATAGTGAGCATCCTGAATAAGAGCCGAGGTAGTAGGGCAAAGAGCAAATGAGGGAGAGAGAAGGTATACTTATTCAAATAATTATATTGTTAAAGCGAATTATAAGCGAATTATATTGCAGCGAAGCGGTTATGCGAAGGTAGTTTTTGTAAGCGTTTTAGAATGTACGAAATATTGTAAAATGAAAATTTTGTAAAAGGTCGTGAAGGCTATACATGAGCAATAAATACTACTACTACTACATCTTATTCTGTATGTTCTTAAAAAATAAATGTTATTCTACAAATTATTAACTTAAAAAGCAAAATCACTATAGAAATCTTTCAACAGCTTCATGTGATTTTGATGTATTTTTATGTGCACATGTCGTTACGTATTTGCCGTTATGATTAGGGCACACGTTAATTAATTTTAATTTTTCGAAAGGTGAATAGCCCCAATCATTCAAATCGAAAACTTTGAGGCCATATCATTCTATTCACTCTTTTTTCAAATCTTTGGAAACGAAAATTTTTGTGGCATCTTTGAGTGTATCTTTGATGATGAATTTATGCTCTTCGTATTTATAATCGCCAGAGTTCCATGTTAATCCATGATAATAAAGTTCTAACCAGAGATTTTCTTACTTATATTTCTCCGTTAATCTTCGCCATGGAAAGGGAGGTTTGAACAAGCGTAGGAGTGGTTCTTCGTTGTAGTTAAGTGGAAGTATCGCTAACTCTTTCACAGCCTAAGTTTTGCCAGGCATCATGAAGCCTTGCATATCCACTACGTACTCCATTGCGATAGACAGCTAAGAAAAGAGTCAATTATTTAATACCCTTCTTCCCCCTCTCCTAAATAAGTTTCTTCACATCTCCATTTATCGGATTATACTGAACGATGCGATCGTGTAAAATAAGACAATACGCTGTAGTTCCTTAGGGAATATTTTTTCTGGTTTCGAACTCCAAGCGCACATCTACGGGAGCAGTCTTTAATGATTCGTTTTGTTTCGAACAGTCAATCACTACGAGTGGCATGTAATTTTTATACTCGAGTTTTTTGAGCATCGGTTCGTCATCCTAACCGTATAACGAATTT
The DNA here is from genome assembly GCF_024137745.1 of Phymastichus coffea. Classification (NCBI taxonomy): domain Eukaryota; kingdom Metazoa; phylum Arthropoda; class Insecta; order Hymenoptera; family Eulophidae; genus Phymastichus; species Phymastichus coffea. The sequence continues at coordinate 23,294 of NW_026707031.1, read as the reverse complement.
AATTCATTCGTTATGTCTCTCTCTTCCCACGCATGCATTTACACAATTCATATACTTATACTATATTTGAATTCACATTATATTATACAGCAGCCTGCAGCAGCCGACAACGTCGAAGTGTAAGGTAAGAGAGAGAGCCTGGCATGTCTACTAACGAGCCAATAAGCAGGGACAGTCGCGTCCGCGTGTATGCGTGTATGGGTGTGGTCGCGCTGCCGAAAAGCGCGATGAAAGAGTGGGGACGTCTCCCGCGGTAATTGACTGGCGGACGTAACACGGGCGACACGTGTTTGAGTGCGCGCTAAAGGATTTGCCTTTTTGCGGATTCCGACTTTCGACCTGGCATTGCCTTAGCGTGTTCGCGGGTGCATGCAGTGGTGCGGAACTTTGACACGACGGTGTGTGCGTGGACATAGTGCTAGGTAGCCCACTGCAACCGGCACCACTGCAACCGGAGTCGGGGAACGCTGTTCAGCGAGCGAGCGTTTACTGTGCGGAGGGCCTGGCCATTGTCGTCTCATTGTAAGTACCGACTCGATTAGCTCTCTCTCGCTTGCCGCTCGCTTCTCTCTCTATCTTTACCGATTTACTACTGTACGGTTTCTCCTTAATAATTTATATAAATTATCTTTATCCTTCGTATTCTCTGCGTTTCTTTGACTTTGCGCCCGATTCCCACTCCCAATCCTTGGCGAATTTTCTGCGCTCGTCACTACTTTTCGCGCTTTCCAGCCACCGCTACCTGCGACGCTCTACGCGGGCCACGAGGCTGCTTGATATTGCGGCTGGTAGAAAGGCTTGGCCACACATGCACCAGCCTACTAGCCCCGTGGCATTAGTAACTTATTAAGCCGAGCTGTCAATTAGTCTATCCTCTCGATTATAACGGCGGGTTAGCCAAAACCCCGTTATATTGGCGCCCAACCTCTGATTTGGCAACTTTTCGTTTTGTGGCAGATAGTGCGACGAGAGGAAATCTTTGTGAGCGCGGACGTTTTTCGAGAATTCCAGCGCCTATGGAATTCGAAACTCGGCGCGGACAACAACAACGTGCGCGCCTTCCCCCCTTTGTTTACGCGCGAGAGTCAGGCCGCGCAAAGTAGTAAATACGAAGCGAAGCATATACGCCGCGCTAGACTCATAAGCTCCGAGCTTGGCCTTGAGGCATTTAGAAACAAAATTTTATATACTGAATATTTCAGTCGTACGTCCTCAAGGCTTGGCCGAATTACGAGTAGAGTACGATAATCGACTCTACCGAATTTCGCTCGCCGGCCAGTCAATTCACGCAGCGTGCGCACGGTTATGTGTGTATATATATACATGCGTATACACTGTTACGTCTCGTGCATCAACTACGAATAGCTAATGAATGAGACGTTCCAATATGTTGACTAGTGGTCGGATATGTCTCACTTATAATAAATATATGTGGAAATGTATGTCTGATAATTGTACTACCTTGATAATCGTAGCCTTTAATTGTTGATAAAATGTAGCAGGCTCTAACTGCTTGTTGGATTGTATGAATGTAGCAGGCTCTAACTGCTTGTTGAATTGAATAAATGTAGCAGGCTCTAACTGCTTGTTGAATTGAAGAGGATAGGTTGTTGAATAATACTTGCACGATATTACTTTGTAACAGTCGCGAGTTTATTAAGTAAAATGATCACCAATTGTCGGACCGGTGTGTACGGAGTTGAGTCTTACAGGTACTTATTGACTGACTGACGGACTACTGATCAACTGCTGAGAGTATTTTGTTCATTGCATTTTATACCTTTTATAGTTCTTTTCAGGTCAGTATTTCGATATTGTGTGACATTTTGTTTTCGCTGATTATAAATTCTTGCGTTTTGGTGACTTAGTTTCGGAGTGTGTTTCGACAGCTTTTTGCTGTCGTGTGAATAGCTTAGCAGTTTTGAATGTGCATATGTTACAAAAAGGATGCGTCGTAAGGCTTAATTTCGGAGAGTCATTTACCTCGCGTTTAATTAGTTTTTTGCTGACGTGTGAATAGTTTAGTAGCTTTGAATTTCGCAGATGTTCATTTTGTAAAAAGGATGCGTCATAAGACGTAACACCCCAGGGCCTAAGATATTGCAATGTTTGCATAAAAATTCTTCTGAAATTCAAAGCTACTAGCGGTTTATACAGAAATTTTTGCGGTGTGTGCATTTATTTAGTATATGAGAAGCGCGGTTGCTCGACTTTGTACAGTTCAATTTTTACAATGTTTGGATTTCCAAGGAAGCGTCATTCGATGGTCTGCGTAAGTATTTTATAAATTGATTTCTTATTCATTGTTATTATTATCATTATATTTCTTTATTCTAGTTTGCGGATTGGCAGTATTCCCGTGCGGAAAAGAAAGCCAGACGGGAAGGCTTGCCTTTACCAGTCGCGCCTAAGCCCGGGACCCGAAAATATGTGAGAATAGATGTAAGTGTTTTACAATGTATGTTTGTATATTGGTATATTGATATGTCTGATTAATTTGTTTCCTATTTGCTTGTTAGTTTCAGAGATGGAAGTTAGTGCGTACTCTGAGGCATTGCGATCGAGTGACGCAGACGGCCTTCTTCTTGGGGGAGTACGGTCCAGATGAAGATACTTGGAATCTTCGCGAATTATTTTTTTATGATTTGTTAGTGTATTGTAATGGTTTTCGTCGAGTATGTGTGGAGGTTTTTAGTGAGTTTTACAATGTAATCATAGGTCCAAGTGTAGACCATCGATATAATTGTAATTGTATATAAGTGTAATTATATTTGTAAACATAATTGTAATTTTGTAAAAATATATTTTTCTTTTGTTTTTTAGATAAGGAATTTGTTTTTAATTAAGATTCCTAAAGCGAATATCTCGCTTCCCTCCCCGCTTAAAATGTGGCCACATTTGAGGAGTGTCATGTTTGTATTAGTTTAATTGTAGTGAAAACAAATGTTTATTTGTAGTTGAAAGAGTGGTTTGATTGTTGAAGGTAAAAGGTGGTCTGTTTGGTAGAGGAGGTGGCGTTATGCATCTAGGAGTTGAGATAGGTATTGTGGGTATCTTGATTTCTTTCAGTTCTATGTGTTTTTCTTTGTCGTTGTCTCTTCTGTTTTTGCTTGGTTTCTCGAGTTTGATGAGGAGGTGTGTAATAGAGCTGAAGATGGCTCCGAGTAGGTGGAGCGACCAGCCGTAGATTGCGTGTAGTGCGTATCCTCTAATTATTGTATCTATTATTAATTTTATTGTGTTTATTAAGATCAATGTCATAATTATAACTGAAGAGATTGATCCGCAAGTGATCATTTTGTTTATGATCATATTCCAGGTGCTGACTGCAATGTTTTTTATGGTATTTTCTGAGAAGATGCTTCCACTCGTTGTCACGTCTCCCGTTATTTCTCTTGCTATGTCATTGAGTATTGATGTTCTCTCCATAGGGAACATTATTTGTTGTTGTAGTTCGTCTAGTTCGTCTTGAGAGTATACTCCACTTATTGCTAATGAATTTATTGATTTGAAGTTCCATCCTATTTTTGTATTAGGTCTAAGTGTGTTTGGTGCTGCGCAGGTTGAGGTTTGGGTGTGAGTCTTACCCATTCTTCTTTGAGTTTGTAGTACGTTGGGACGAGTGCGTTACAGTTTATCTGTTCCCCTTTCTTTTTGAGGATGTGTGTTTTTGGTGTCAGGAACCATGTTTCGTTTCCAGAGGGTACTGGGAGTTCGTTGTAACATTCTTCTAATTTAATTATTTTTACTGTCTTTGGTACACATTTTATTAAGTGTACTGCTTCTCCTGCAACTCTTGCGATGTATCCTGGTTTTTTCATGATGTCGTATGCAAATTCGTCAGGGGAGAGGGTGGCAATGGATAGGGCATTTTGTATTACCTTTCTTTCAACTTCGCATCTTTCTGTTATTAAATTCAAGTATAGTTTGTTCAATTGACTCCTTAAATGTTTTTCTACGTATACAAATTTTGAATTGACATATGTAAATAGGTCTAGGTTTACGGTGCTTCTTGTGCTTACTAAGTCATTTTCTAGTTGGTATGCGTTTATGTAATTGTCTTTTTCTACGATGAATAGTTTCGGGTGTTCCGTTCTTACAAGTTCTCTGTTGCAGCGTTGTATTTTGTTTCTGGCGCTTAGAGCAAATGTTATTTCACTATGATTTAATGCGTAAATTATTTCGTGATCGTAGTCACTAGAATATTTCGTTGCTATGCCTTTAAATAGTATATCGAATTCATTTTTGAAGCATTCTTCTCCTGGTAAAATATCCCAGAAGGTATAGCCTGCTTCCATGTCTATACATGTTTTGTCAGAGATCTTGCATACGGTTCCTGTGTTTAGTCTTAATTTATCGTTATCTAAGTTTACTTTAGCTCTACATTGTATTAATGTTATTTTGATAAAGCCATGAACAAATACCTTATTCCATGATCCGAAGCTATCAGCGTAGGCTGCTCCATAGCAGGAGTTTCCTTCTGCGCTACCCGCGAAATCGATACTTTTTGAAGTAGTTGCGTTTATTTTTAAATTAACAATTTTATGAATATTGTCATATACGAAAGTTCCCGTTTCATGGATAAATTTACATTGTTCATGATTTATTTCGTAAATGTATTCCTGTTCTCCAGTTGGTGTGGGTATTAGGTGCCCGAATATTCCACATGAGGAGACAGTTCTATGTATTTCTATTTTACATTGTAGTACGGAAATTTTGCGGAATTCCGCGGTTTGTATTAATTCTATATATACATTTGATTTATTTACGGGAGTGTTGTGAAAGTCGCATTCTCCCGTGTCTACTAAGGAGTACGTCGTGATGTTGTTGTCCCGCAGTCGTATCCAATGATGGCTGATGTTGTTTTGATAGTTGTAATTATTATTAAGAATTGTTGATACATATTGAAATGGTCCTGGAACATAAATTATTGTTAGATTTTTTCCTTGTGCATAATTAATTTATTTGCATGGACTGTATTTGCTTTTCCACCTTTATTTATGATAACATTATTTTTGTCTGTAACCTTTAAGATTTCAAATGGTCCCAGGTTTTGATTCTATTCTAATTTTCCTGGTTTAGGTTCTTTAATGAGCCATACTTGATCTCCTATTTTGAAATTGCAACGGTTTATGTGGCGATCATAATATTTTTTTGATTTTTCTTTTGCTATTATGAGGTTTTCCCGCGCTAAGCATGCAATATCCTGCATGTTTTGTATAAGTGTGGATAGATAATTATTAAAAGTTGGCAATTTTTCTGAAGTTTTTAGCGGTTCACTAGATGGTAATCGTGGTGGATAAGCGAAGACCAGTTCATGCGGAGTAAATCTGTGTGCGCTGTGAACGCTTGTATTGTAATGAAATTGGGCTAATTCTAATAAATTGTCCCATTCGATTTTTTTACTAGAAAAATTTTTTAAATATTCACAAAGGGGGTGATGTGCTCTTTCTAGGGAGCCATTTGATTGTGGTGAAAATGCGGTGGTTTCTATTCTTGCAAATTTAAATCTACGAGCAATGGCTTTTAAAATTTTACTTGTAAAGTTTGCTCCTCTGTCGGTGAGGACTACTTTTGGTGAACTGAAAATACATATAAATCTTTTAATTAGGGCATCTGCAATTGTTTTTGCCGTTTAATCACTGAGTGGAACAACTATTATGAATTTTGAGAGGAGGTCTTGTATAGAAAGAATGTATTTGTTTTGATTATTAGTAACGTTTAGAGGTCCTACTATGTCCATTGCGATTTTGTCGAATGTTTTTATGGGAGTATCCGTTATTATCATTGGTTGTCTAGTTTTTATTCGTTCTAGTTTTTGTTTCTTTGACAAATTTCACAATTTTTAATACGGTTCTCTATATCAGTTTTGAGATTTTCCCAATAGTATTTGTTCTTTATTCGGTTCCATGTTCTGTTGATTCCCGAATGTCCTCCTAGTGCGCTTGAGTGATATTGGTCGAATATATTGTCTCGGTCTGTGAGTTTTACGTAGTCGATGTAATTTAGGCAAATGATAATTTTAGTTTTAGAAGTTTCGAATGTTTTTGCTAGAATGTTTTCTATTTCGGTCCAGTGTATGTTTTTTAATTGTAGGTCTTTTGAGATGCTGAATGTTTTTATTTTCTTGCGAATTATTAATGTTCTTAATAATTTGAAGAGACTTTTGAGATTCTTCTTTATCCTCATAGCGGACTGTCATATGTCAAGACAGGCTATGAAGATGTTTTTTGTTCTTGACTGTATTATTTTAATTTCCTGGGATTGTAGATTTCTGTCTGGTTGTATCTGTTTGATTTTTATTAGTCTTTCTGTTGCGTTATCTAATGATTGATGTTTGTTGTCGATAAAATTTATAATGTTGTCTTTTCTTGATTCGATGGGTTTTTTCGTAAATCGAATGTTATGTTGTTTCTGTGTTGTATTTTCGTCATTTTCCATATGTACTTGTGTTTGTGTCATATTTTTATTTCTATTTCCTTTTTCTTTGTCTTGTTTTCTTATTATTTTGATTTGTTCCTCTTGTTTTTCTTGTTCATTTGTTACTATTTCTTTTGATTCTTGTTTTGCTTTTTGTGCTCTGGTAACTGCGTTTATTTTTATATCTTCTATCGGATTTCGTGATAGTGCATCGGCATTTGTATTTATTTTGCCAGGTTTGTAGATAATGTCATAATCATAATCTGCCAGTTTTAGTCTCCATTTTTGTACTCTTGAATTGTTGTCTGCTGATTTGAAGGATAACAATGGTTTGTGATCACTAACGACAGTAAATTTGTTTCCATATATATAATTCTTAAATGTTTTTATTGCGAATACTATGCCAAGTGCTTCTTTTTCGTATGTTTGGTATTTTTTTTCTGCTGATTTTAAGATTCTTGATGCGAATGCTATTGGTCTGTCGTCGCCGATCTCTCCTTGAGAGAGTACACAACCCAGCGCGTAGTTTGAAGCGTCTGTTGTAATGATGAATGGTTTTTCCATATCTGGGTATTGAAGAACCGGAGTTGTGCATAGGGCGTTTTTTAATTTTTCAAAAGCTTCTTGTCTTTCTTCAGTCCAAATAAATGGTTGTTCTTTTTGCAGTAAATCTATGATAGGTTTTGCTATTTGTGAGAAGTGTCCAATAAAGCGTCTGTAATAGCTTGTTAGGCCTGAAAATTCTCTGATATTTTTGATAGTTTTTGGGATAGGAAATTTCTTTATTGCTTCTATTTTCTTTGGGTCTGTTTTGATACCTTCTTCACTTATAATGTGGCCTAAGAATTCTACTTCCTTTTGGAAAAATTTGCATTTACTCGTTTCAATTTTTAATCCTGCTATTCTTAATTTTTCTGCTATGAGTTTGAATCTTTCATTATGTTCTTCAACCGTATTTGCAACGATAATTATATCATCGATGTACAGGTAGCAGAACCCTTTTTCCAATAGGTCTCCGAGTACTTTTGTTAGTGCTCTTTGGAAGACTCTAGGTGAGTTTATTAGTCCGAAAGGTAATACTTTGAATTCAAATCGTCCCAAGCCAGGGATACTAAATGCCGTTTTAGGTATATCTGACTCTTTCATTTTTAGTTGATGAAATCCGGAAACCATATCAATGATGGTAAAAACTTTGTTTTTTCCTATGCAGTCGAAAATTTCCAATATATTGGGTATAAGATATAGATCTGGAATAGTTTTTGCATTCAAATTTCGATAATCTATCACCATTCTCCATTTTTTCTTTCCGTCTTTTGTTAATCCCTTTTTTGGCACAATCCATACTGGCGCGTTAAATGCACTTGTTGAGGGTCTAATTAAGTTACTTGTAATTAGCTTCTTTGTCTCATCACATGCGATTTGCTTGAGTGTATATGGCAGAGGAAATTGTTTAACATATACTGGTTTATCATCAGTTAAATTAATTTCGTGTTCTTCTATGTTGCATTGGCCAAGTTTATCTCCTTCTAACCAGCATATGTCTTCAAATGACAGTATTAAATTTTTTATGTTTTCTTTTTTTGGTTGAGTTAGGTGTTCTAAATTTATTGTATCTATCAGTTGCTTTCGTCGTATTGTTATTTCATGTTCTTGTGTCTCTTTTTGTGTAATTTCGTTGTGCGTAGTTGTAAATACATGTGTCGGTTTTAAATTAGTTTCTTTAGGTGTGAATCGATCTCTCCTGCAACGTTATCTCTCAATGTGTCGCAAAAATTTGAATAATCATTAATAGTATAGTTTTCCTTGGTTTCAATGGATTCGTCTTCCAGGGCTTTATTAATGTTTCCAATAAATTGTGTTAAGCTTGAGTTATAGTTAGGTTGAGATATTTTTGTTTCTGGATTCCCATATATTTGATCATTCGTACTATTTTTCGTTTCTTTTTGTATGTCGCTTATTATATTTAAGATTTGAATTACATCTTTATGTATTGATACTTCTTTGCTGTGTGTAATCGTATTTGTTTCGATATCATTTTTGCTTACTGTGTATCTTGTATCAAATGCTATGGGTTTCCATGTGTCATGATGTTCATTAATTTCTTTTGAGGTTTGTACTGTAAATGTGTTTGTTTGATTTTTGCTAGTGATTTCTTTTAATGGCACTTTTTGATTATTTATTTCCAAGTATCCTCTGTCTAATCTTAATTTGTGTTTGGATAAGGCATTTATTCCTATTATTCCATCGTAAGGAATTGAGAAGTTATCTGGTGCTACATGGAAATCAAATGGTTCATCTGCAATATACATTTGTGTTGAACCTATTGTTCTTATTGCGTCTTCTGTGATTCCTGATATAGATATTTGTTCATTTCTATTTAACTGCTTTTGTGGAATGCTGCTATTTTTGATAATATTTAGTTGTGCTCCACTGTCTACTAGTGGTTGCAGTTTATTATTCGAATTTGGTTCGACTATTTCTATGTACTTGAGCAGGTTTTTTAGTTTGATAATGTATATTTTGGTACAGTCATTTGTAATTTGTTGGTTAATATCAGTACTATTTTTAGCTATATCTGTCTGTAGCATGGTACTCTCTATTTCCTTTATATTTTCTTTGAATTTACTGTATGTATCTATGTGAAGTTTTGTTTGTGTTGGGAGAGTGAGTGTTTTGTCGTGGAACGTTTTTATTGTCTGCTCATTCTTTAGGCGTTCCTTCCCAAAGGAGCTCCAGAGTTTTCCGAGTTTGTACCATGTTTGCGACATTGTTCGGTTGTATGACCGACACCTTTACAGATTCTGCAAAATATTCTTTCTTCTTGTAATCTTTTAATTTTTTCACAGTTATCTATGTTATGTCCAGTTTCGTTGCAACCTTCGCATGTGATTGAAATATTTTGAGTTGGATAATTTTTTAGTGCTTGTAGTTTCCTACATTCACTTGCTATGTGACCTATATTTTTGCAATAAGCGAAGAATTTTTTTCTTTGATCATTGTTAAAATTGTTTCTGTAGCCGTTGTTGTGGTTTCTATTGTAGGTGTTATAGTTTTGTTGATTTTGCTGAGGGTTTGCAGATTGTTGTGTATTCGCGATTTTTCTGCAGAACTTTGCTGTGTGACCTAATTGATCACATAATTGGCATTTGTAACTTGATTTATTTCTTTGTTCTGTGAAATATATTCGCGCTTCTTCACAATCTTGTTCTTCGTGTCCCTGTTCTTGGCATAGGGTGCATATTCTATAAGGTGATCTATTTTTACCTGTTGTGCAAAATTTGATAGAGTGACCTTTTTTATTGCAATTTTTACAAAAGACCTCAGAGCATTCTTGCGTTGAATGACTTCCTTCGTCACAAGTCAGGATACCTGGCTCTCACCAGGAGGCTCGGGTTCGATTCCCGGTACCGGAACCAATTGTTACGTCTCGTGCATCAACTACGAATAGCTAATGAATGAGACGTTCCAATATGTTGACTAGTGGTCGGATATGTCTCACTTATAATAAATATATGTGGAAATGTATGTCTGATAATTGTACTACCTTGATAATCGTAGCCTTTAATTGTTGATAAAATGTAGCAGGCTCTAACTGCTTGTTGGATTGTATGAATGTAGCAGGCTCTAACTGCTTGTTGAATTGAATAAATGTAGCAGGCTCTAACTGCTTGTTGAATTGAATAGGATAGGTTGTTGAATAATACTTGCACGATATTACTTTGTAACAGTCGCGAGTTTATTAAGTAAAATGATCACCAATTGTCGGACCGGTGTGTACGGAGTTGAGTCTTACAGGTACTTATTGACTGACTGACGGACTACTGATCAACTGCTGAGAGTATTTTGTTCATTGCTTTTTATACCTTTTATAGTTCTTTTCAGGTCAGTATTTCGATATTGTGTGACATTTTGTTTTCACTGATTATAAATTCTTGCGTTTTGGTGACTTAGTTTCGGAGTGTGTTTCGACAGCTTTTTGCTGTCGTGTGAATAGCTTAGCAGTTTTGAATGTGCATATGTTACAAAAAGGATGCGTCGTAAGGCTTAATTTCGGAGAGTCATTTACCTCGCGTTTAATTAGCTTTTTGCTGACGTGCGAATAGTTTAGTAGATTTGAATTTCGCAAATGTTCATTTTGTAAAAAGGATGCGTCGTAAGACGTAACAACACACATAACAGGTATAGTTTGTAAGTCGCAGCGCTCAGCTTTTACAACAATTAGACTTTTTTTTTGTCTTTCTAAAAGCAACTTGTTGTCATTTTCTTTTTTTTTTTCCTCTCCTTCGTTCTCTACTGTTGTTGTTGTTACGAGTGCGTTCAAGTATAAAATTTCCTGCGCGTTAGTTTTTTTTTTTACACTGACTGTACCGTGTAGTCTAGTTGACTTATAAAATCCACGTCATTTTGGCATTGCCTTTTTCGTCCCTTTTTTTGTCTTCTTCTGTTTTGTTGATTTGTTCCAAATAGCATAACTCTATTTTATAATAATGGCCTCCAATTGGTCGCTGAGCGAATTAACAATATTTAAAGAACAAATTGACGAAAAAATTTGCAAGTGGATAAAAGACCTTGCTAGCACGGACGTGGATTGTATGCTAACTCAGCTGGAACTACACACAAACGGTACACTATTCGAACGCGCAAACCGCTTATATCGTAGATTGAACGGCGATTATACCGCAGAAGATTTTGTAGCGATCGAAAACCAGGATGAAAATATGGCATACGAAAGACGCGAAGACCTCACCCGTATATTCTTCGAAACAGAGGCCCTGCCAAAAGAAGTTCGCGCGGACTTGCGCGCGGCCATACAGTGCCGCTCACACACTTTTACCCCCCCCCCCCCGGGCAAAATCAGTCTAACTTCAAAGTTTTATATCTCTGGTAGAAATTAACGTACAGAGACGCGCGTCGGTGCGTTTGAAAGGTCTTTCGGAGAGCTTTCAAATGATATGACTCACGGTTGCCATCGATTGTTTTTTTAAATTTTGCAACAATTATGCAAAATTGAAAATTCTGAAATTTTTTTATTATTTTTGACAATTAGCCAATTTTGGAAAAAAAATCGTACGAAAATTTGAAGTACACCATTTTTTAGCTATTACCAAGCCCTATCTGAATCACTCATCAAAAATTTATTTTCGTCAAATATGACGCGTGCACGGGCATTTTTTCCTGGAAGTGAGAGTTTTTTTCAACATTTTTTATCTCCGTCAAATTGTAACAATCGAAAAAAATTTATTCGAGAAAAAATGTTTGTTGTTTCACGTAGAATACTGCAATAATTTTTTTTTCGGTTTTTCGAAAAATTTTTTTTTTCGGTTTTTTTCAATTTTTTTTTCTCATAGTCGGTACGCTAAAAAGATGAGAAACCACAAAAAAAATTTTTTTCCACCCATTCAATAATACTACATAACAAGTATCGTAAATTACATAAAAAAAAAAATCTTTTTTTTTTCGACCTTGAAAAATAATTTAAACCGAAAAAAAAAATTTTTCGAAAAACCAAAAAAAAAATTATTGCAGTATTCTACGTGAAACAACAAACATTTTTTCTCGAATAAATTTTTTTCGATTGTTACAATTTGACGGAGATAAAAAATGTTGAAAAAAACTCTCACTTCCAGGAAAAAATGCCCGTGCACGCGTCATATTTGACGAAAATAAATTTTTGATGAGTGATTCAGATAGGGCTTGGTAATAGCTAAAAAATGGTGTACTTCAAATTTTCGTACGATTTTTTTTTCCAAAATTGGCTAATTGTCAAAAATAATAAAAAAATTTCAGAATTTTCAATTTTGCATAATTGTTGCAAAATTTAAAAAAACAATCGATGGCAACCGTGAGTCATATCATTTGAAAGCTCTCCGAAAGACCTTTCAAACGCACCGACGCGCGTCTCTGTACGTTAATTTCTACCAGAGATATAAAACTTTGAAGTTAGACTGATTTTGCCCGGGGGGGGGGGGTAAAAGTGTGTGAGCGGCACTGTATGGCCGCGCGCAAGTCCGCGCGAACTTCTTTTGGCAGGGCCTCTGTTTCGAAGAATATACGGGTGAGGTCTTCGCGTCTTTCGTATGCCATATTTTCATCCTGGTTTTCGATCGCTACAAAATCTTCTGCGGTATAATCGCCGTTCAATCTACGATATAAGCGGTTTGCGCGTTCGAATAGTGTACCGTTTGTGTGTAGTTCCAGCTGAGTTAGCATACAATCCACGTCCGTGCTAGCAAGGTCTTTTATCCACTTGCAAATTTTTTCGTCAATTTGTTCTTTAAATATTGTTAATTCGCTCAGCGACCAATTGGAGGCCATTATTATAAAATAGAGTTATGCTATTTGGAACAAATCAACAAAACAGAAGAAGACAAAAAAAGGGACGAAAAAGGCAATGCCAAAATGACGTGGATTTTATAGGTCAACTAGACTACACGGTACAGTCAGTGTAAAAAAAAAAACTAACGCGCAGGAAATTTTATACTTGAACGCACTCGTAACAACAACAACAGTAGAGAACGAAGGAGAGGAAAAAAAAAAAAGAAAATGACAACAAGTTGCTTTTAGAAAGACAAAAAAAAAGTCTAATTGTTGTAAAAGCTGAGCGCTGCGACTTACAAACTATACCTGTTATGTGTGTTGTTACGTCTTACGACGCATCCTTTTTACAAAATGAACATTTGCGAAATTCAAATCTACTAAACTATTCGCACGTCAGCAAAAAGCTAATTAAACGCGAGGTAAATGACTCTCCGAAATTAAGCCTTACGACGCATCCTTTTTGTAACATATGCACATTCAAAACTGCTAAGCTATTCACACGACAGCAAAAAGCTGTCGAAACACACTCCGAAACTAAGTCACCAAAACGCAAGAATTTATAATCAGTGAAAACAAAATGTCACACAATATCGAAATACTGACCTGAAAAGAACTATAAAAGGTATAAAAAGCAATGAACAAAATACTCTCAGCAGTTGATCAGTAGTCCGTCAGTCAGTCAATAAGTACCTGTAAGACTCAACTCCGTACACACCGGTCCGACAATTGGTGATCATTTTACTTAATAAACTCGCGACTGTTACAAAGTAATATCGTGCAAGTATTATTCAACAACCTATCCTATTCAATTCAACAAGCAGTTAGAGCCTGCTACATTTATTCAATTCAACAAGCAGTTAGAGCCTGCTACATTCATACAATCCAACAAGCAGTTAGAGCCTGCTACATTTTATCAACAATTAAAGGCTACGATTATCAAGGTAGTACAATTATCAGACATACATTTCCACATATATTTATTATAAGTGAGACATATCCGACCACTAGTCAACATATTGGAACGTCTCATTCATTAGCTATTCGTAGTTGATGCACGAGACGTAACAATTGGTTCCGGTACCGGGAATCGAACCCGAGCCTCCTGGTGAGAGCCAGGTATCCTGACTTGTGACGAAGGAAGTCATTCAACGCAAGAATGCTCTGAGGTCTTTTGTAAAAATTGCAATAAAAAAGGTCACTCTATCAAATTTTGCACAACAGGTAAAAATAGATCACCTTATAGAATATGCACCCTATGCCAAGAACAGGGACACGAAGAACAAGATTGTGAAGAAGCGCGAATATATTTTCACAGAACAAAGAAATAAATCAAGTTACAAATGCCAATTATGTGATCAATTAGGTCACACAGCAAAGTTTCTGCAGAAAAATCGCGAATACACAACAATCTGCAAACCCTCAGCAAAATCAACAAAACTATAACACCTACAATAGAAACCACAACAACGGCTACAGAAACAATTTTAACAATGATCAAAGAAAAAAATTCTTCGCTTATTGCAAAAATATAGGTCACATAGCAAGTGAATGTAGGAAACTACAAGCACTAAAAAATTATCCAACTCAAAATATTTCAATCACATGCGAAGGTTGCAACGAAACTGGACATAACATAGATAACTGTGAAAAAATTAAAAGATTACAAGAAGAAAGAATATTTGCAGAATCTGTAAAGGTGTCGGTCATACAACCGAACAATGTCGCAAACATGGTACAAACTCGGAAAACTCTGGAGCTCCTTTGGGAAGGAACGCCTAAAGAATGAGCAGACAATAAAAACGTTCCACGACAAAACACTCACTCTCCCAACACAAACAAAACTTCACATAGATACATACAGTAAATTCAAAGAAAATATAAAGGAAATAGAGAGTACCATGCTACAGACAGATATAGCTAAAAATAGTACTGATATTAACCAACAAATTACAAATGACTGTACCAAAATATACATTATCAAACTAAAAAACCTGCTCAAGTACATAGAAATAGTCGAACCAAATTCGAATAATAAACTGCAACCACTAGTAGACAGTGGAGCACAACTAAATATTATCAAAAATAGCAGCATTCCACAAAAGCAGTTAAATAGAAATGAACAAATATCTATATCAGGAATCACAGAAGACGCAATAAGAACAATAGGTTCAACACAAATGTATATTGCAGATGAACCATTTGATTTCCATGTAGCACCAGATAACTTCTCAATTCCTTACGATGGAATAATAGGAATAAATGCCTTATCCAAACACAAATTAAGATTAGACAGAGGATACTTGGAAATAAATAATCAAAAAGTGCCATTAAAAGAAATCACTAGCAAAAATCAAACAAACACATTTACAGTACAAACCTCAAAAGAAATTAATGAACATCATGACACATGGAAACCCATAGCATTTGATACAAGATACACAGTAAGCAAAAATGATATCGAAACAAATACGATTACACACAGCAAAGAAGTATCAATACATAAAGATGTAATTCAAATCTTAAATATAATAAGCGACATACAAAAAGAAACGAAAAATAGTACGAATGATCAAATATATGGGAATCCAGAAACAAAAATATCTCAACCTAACTATAACTCAAGCTTAACACAATTTATTGGAAACATTAATAAAGCCCTGGAAGACGAATCCATTGAAACCAAGGAAAACTATACTATTAATGATTATTCAAATTTTTGCGACACATTGAGAGATAACGTTGCAGGAGAGATCGATTCACACCTAAAGAAACTAATTTAAAACCGACACATGTATTTACAACTACGCACAACGAAATTACACAAAAAGAGACACAAGAACATGAAATAACAATACGACGAAAGCAACTGATAGATACAATAAATTTAGAACACCTAACTCAACCAAAAAAAGAAAACATAAAAAATTTAATACTGTCATTTGAAGACATATGCTGGTTAGAAGGAGATAAACTTGGCCAATGCAACATAGAAGAACACGAAATTAATTTAACTGATGATAAACCAGTATATGTTAAACAATTTCCTCTGCCATATACACTCAAGCAAATCGCATGTGATGAGACAAAGAAGCTAATTACAAGTAACTTAATTAGACCCTCAACAAGTGCATTTAACGCGCCAGTATGGATTGTGCCAAAAAAGGGATTAACAAAAGACGGAAAGAAAAAATGGAGAATGGTGATAGATTATCGAAATTTGAATGCAAAAACTATTCCAGATCTATATCTTATACCCAATATATTGGAAATTTTCGACTGCATAGGAAAAAACAAAGTTTTTACCATCATTGATATGGTTTCCGGATTTCATCAACTAAAAATGAAAGAGTCAGATATACCTAAAACGGCATTTAGTATCCCTGGCTTGGGACGATTTGAATTCAAAGTATTACCTTTCGGACTAATAAACTCACCTAGAGTCTTCCAAAGAGCACTAACAAAAGTACTCGGAGACCTATTGGAAAAAGGGTTCTGCTACCTGTACATCGATGATATAATTATCGTTGCAAATACGGTTGAAGAACATAATGAAAGATTCAAACTCATAGCAGAAAAATTAAGAATAGCAGGATTAAAAATTGAAACGAGTAAATGCAAATTTTTCCAAAAGGAAGTAGAATTCTTAGGCCACATTATAAGTGAAGAAGGTATCAAAACAGACCCAAAGAAAATAGAAGCAATAAAGAAATTTCCTATCCCGAAAACTATCAAAAATATCAGAGAATTTTCAGGCCTAACAAGCTATTACAGACGCTTTATTGGACACTTCTCACAAATAGCAAAACCTATCATAGATTTACTGCAAAAAGAACAACCATTTATTTGGACTGAAGAAAGACAAGAAGCTTTTGAAAAATTAAAAAACGCCCTATGCACAACTCCGATTCTTCAATACCCAGATATGGAAAAACCATTCATCATGAAAGACCATTCATCATGAAAGACCTTTCAAACGCACCGACGCGCGTCTCTGTACGTTAATTTCTACCAGAGATATAAAACTTTGAAGTTAGACTGATTTTGCCCGTGGGGGGGGGGGGGGGGGTAAAAGTGCGTGAGCGGCACTGTAAAGGCGAATGAACTTCTCGAGCCTTTTGAAAATTCAAAGCTCGAGACGGGCAATAGCGCTCGGGAGAATATCCGGACGAGTTCGCTCACAGGCACACAAGACGATATGTCATTTACGTTAGGCGCGGATGCGACGCGCAACGTAACAGATATGATCCAGCAACAAGAATCAATGATAACACAGACTATCGGCTTGTACGAGCACAATGCTTCAGCCGACCCGGCAATCGCAACATCACACGGCGCGCAAAAAGTGATCTTTATGACAGGCGCGTCGGCTTCGACATACGTGTCGACTTACACGCATGCAACGACGACAGCAACAACCGAACACAGCAAGACAGTACGAATAGGCTTGCCAAACGGTGCAGTTGAATATGCCTCCCCTGCCATCGCGCGCGAGTTAAACAGAACTTGGCGGAAAGAGGCTGAGGCCCAGGGGCATATAGAAGCTCAGGATATCGAAAGAGAGAATTTAAAGGCATTGACCACTTACTACAAAAACCTAGCTGCTGGGTTACAAGCTAACCTAGCCAGGCTACAAAAAGAAAAAGAGAGTGAAGCCGCACTCAATAAAGAGCTGCAAGAGCAGTTAAAACAAGTAGTGGCCACAACCCGACAACAAGCTGCAGAGCAAGCTAGATTAGATGCCTACCAAAATAAAAATGTTCAATTCGTGGATACATTCGAATTAAACTATTACGATGTATCAAACCAGCTCAACGGCTCGGAGAAATATAACATGCCGTTGTCTCTCGATCCTCAAGCGCCGATCTTTCATTCGACGACTAAACCTTCATCGGCGACTGCATCACAGCCGTCGCCAAACTTTTCGTCGGCCCGTTCTAGCGTCCCTGGGCCCTCTTACCCAAGCTCGCTCACTCCCGTAAGCTCGTGCTGGGGGAGGGGGGACTTGCCCAGCTCTACACCAGTGCCGCCGACACAGCAAGGGCCAAGAGGCGCGCCTGCTAATGGCACAAAGGCCACGACATTTAACTCTTCGTCTCGCTTTCTTCCTAGCAAACATCTAGGAAAAACAGTCAGAGAATGGAAAATCAAATTTTCCGGAGGCGAAGGCCTTAGTATTGAGGAGTTCCTAGGGAGGTTTGAGGACAACAAACGATTAGATAAAGTAGCGGACGAGGAGTTACTCGATTCTATGACCCCTTTATTCGAGAAGTCAGCTCTCTTTTGGTATCGTGCCATGAGGCCTGCGTGGTCCACGTTCACCGATTTCAAGGGAGCGGCTCTCATCGCTTACAGCAAGTCCAAAAGAAATAAAAGGACTATGACAGTGGAGGCTCACTTGCGCATCCAAGGCGCCGATGAGCCTGTACTGGAATACGCAGTCTCGCTACTCACCATACTAAGAAGGATGGATCCGCCTTGGGACATTCGGGATCAAATCAATCTCATCATTGACAATATGCTCCCTCCACTCAAGAAGAAGTTAAAATACTTCAGGGACAATCTCACTGATGTGCAGTTGCTACTGACCCGTGCCCAAGAGGCCGAAGACGATGAACAGGGACAGTGGAAGCCACCGCCTGCGGCAGACCAAAGTATATGGCCCGAAGCGGCTTATAAGCCACGGACCAAATCTGCTAAGGCTAGGCCAGTGAACCTGTCGTCTTTGAACGACAAAGCTTCCCTAGATCACGAAGCCGAGCTGGAGAAGCTAGTGTCTAAATTTTTTGATAAGAAGGCCAAGGAATTTGGCCTCAACAGGCCTCCGACCTCCTCGGCAAATGCCGAGAACTCCGGTGAAAAATCAGAGGCGGCGACAAAGAAATCGCGGAACCGTCCAAGTGGTAACCCGTCTCGTGGTAGCTACGGTGGCCGCGGCCGAGGCGGCCGGGGAGGCGAGGAACGGCCATCGGGCAGTCGTGCTCTGAAGGTCATTCCCAAATAAGATAGAAACAAAGATAAGGAATCTGGTCCTGACGCTGACAAGGTTTTTTGCTGGGAGTGCAGTTGGCCGGGCTACACTAAGTTTACCTGTCCTGAATGCTCGCCCACGCAGAAGAATCAAGAAGAACCAAAAAACGCCAGCTGGAGCCAGTAAGCGAGGTCCAGACGGCTCCCCCTATCACTCGGACCTTTGAAGTCAGTGGCATGACAGGAGTAGCGCAGGCGCTGTGCAACACGGTGGGCGACCCAATGCTAGCCCCGGTTAGCCCTTCCGACGTGCAGCTAGCCGGCGATGGAGGTACTGTCTCAAGCGCCCTGATCGATAAGTCACCTAGGTGGTGGCTGACAGTAAATGTTGGCGACTATAAGTTTAGAGGTCTCTGAGATACCGGAGGTTCCCGTACTGTCCTCGGCCCGAGTGCCATTTCGATGGCTGCAGCCTTAAATAGGCGTGTACATCGGTACGTGGGCCCTGGGGCAAGAGCGGTAGATGGTCATTACATGCCCATTGTTGGTGGCGTAAAGTTACCCCTCACGATCGGAGGGGTGACTCATATTATCGATGCTCTCATTCTAAAAGAAGTCGACACAGAGGACACCCTTGGCGCCGACTTCAAACGCGCCTTTTCGGCTTATTTGTGTCCAAAAACAAATAGGCTGATATTTGTTGGCTGCAAAGAAGGCGTGCCCATAGTTCTCTCGCCGGATAAATCTGAGGAGGCAACGGCCTTAGCCTCGCTGTGGATCGAAGATCTCACGGACGAGCAGAGAGCAGAGATAGAAAAAGTCATGCACGAGATGCTCCCGGAGCCCTCCGGTGAACAGTTAGGCTGCACAGGATGGATCGCGCATGACATAGACCTCACCAGCACGCGCCCCATAAAACAAAAGTACTACCCAGTATCTAAGAAGATAGAGGACGAGATGCACGCTCAAGTGCACAAAATGTTAAGGATGGGAATCATCCGGAGATCCACGAGCTACTGGTCAAGTCCAGTCGTTATGACTCTAAAGCCCGAGGGCTCGTATCGATTCTGCGTTTACTACAGAAAAGTCAATGCAGTGTCGAAAATTTCGGCCTACCCTTTGCACTTTATGGATGTTATTTTGCGTAAAATCCAATACGCAAAGTACATCAGCGCTCTAGACTACTCTGGAGCCTTTTGGCAAATACCTCTCACGGAGAGGTCGGTACCGATTACGGTCTTCACGGTTCCTGGTATGGGTCTATTTGAGTTCGTGCGAATGCCATATGGCTTGGCCGGAGGCTCTGCCACTTTTCAAATGCTGGCAGATAAAATTATCACGCCAGAAATGGAACCTTTCGCTTTTGCATATTTAGACGACTTGATCATCGCCACCGAGACATTCGCCGATCATGTGAAGTGGCTTACATTAATTTTAAAAAGACTCAACGAGGCAGGCCTTACGATAAATCGTAAGAAGTCAAAGATTTGCATGTCAGAGATTCGCTATCTCGGCTTGCTGGTTAACCGTGACGGCTGTCGCCCTGATCCTGCTGTGAGAGCCACTGAACGAAGGCTGTCGGTGAAGGAACGTGAATGCCTCGCAGTTATTTCGGCGATAGAAAAATTTCGACCATATATTGAAGGCTACCACTTCACCGTCATGACCGATCACCATAGCCTCGTCTGGCTGCAAAATTTGAGAAGCCCAAACGGCAAGCTAGGCCGATGGTCGCTGCGCCTGCAGGCCTACGACTTTGACATCGAGCACCCAAAGGGCAAAGACAATGTCGTCCCTGATGCTCTGTCTCGTATGTACGAGACCGACGAGGACGTTGAAACTTCCCTCGCCTCCCTCAGTTGGCTCGAAAAAGGCGGCTCGAAAATAGCAATTGCTCGAAAATAGCAATGCTATTAACCACATTATGTCAGATGCTTCAATGTTATCAATTTTCTGATTTGTGGAATCGTTTCCTTTTTTCGTCTAGACTTCTGGTTCCTGACTTCCTCTTATGCTGTAGACCATCATCTTCACGTTTAAGAGCCCAGCAGTAGTCAGGTAACATATTAACTTTCCATCTACCTTGATACCTTCTTTCCATCTCTTGGATGTCTTGGTGGAATCTTTCTCCTTGCTCCTCACTTAGGGCTCCAAGATTCTCAGGAAAAGAATCTAAATGAGAATTCAGGCAGTGTACTTTTAAACTCATGTTACAACCCAACTCTTTTAAACTCATGTTACAACCAATTTAGTAAGTATATTTTCCCCACTTTAACGATTTCATAACAACAGTACCAACAATACAAATATGACAGCCCCACGAAAAAAAGTCATATGTGAACAAAAGTGCAAAAGATAATACCATAACATTTATGTTTTTGGGGTCGTTGAATCCGAATCCACGATTCATTTGACCCGATTAGTTCAGGGGTCAAATACAGATCAAGGTCAAATCAAGATAATCCCATTAATCTTGGTCCAGGTACTGTTTCGATAGGTTTTTGAGGTCGTTGAATTCGAATCGGGGTGCGTTTACTTGGTCGGCTCAAAGTCAAGGTTAGGTCAAGGTAAAATCCAAAAAATGCATTCAATGAACCCGAATTTGAGGTTTATTTGACCAATCCCCTAATGTTTCTATGGCAATGTTAGCAACCCCCTAATTACCCTCTAATAACCCCCCTAATATAAACTATGCTATGAACCTCCTTATAACACAATTACGAATCCTATAAACCCCCAATAACGTAATGACAGTGCTATCAACCCCCTAATAAACCTCTAATAACCCCCTAATATAAAATATGCTGTGAACCCCCTAAAAACTCAATGGTAATCTTATCAACCCCTTAATAACTCATCTCCCTAATAACCCTCTAATAAGAAATATGCTAATAACCCCCTGATGACGCAATGACAGTGCTATCACCTCCTATTAAGCCCCTAAGAACCCCCCTAATATGAACGGTTCTATGAACCCCTTAATAGAGTAATGGCAATGCTAAAATGCCCCTAATGACTCAATGGCAATCCTATCAACGCCCTAATAGCACCTCCCTATATACTTCCCCCCTAATAACCCTCGAATATGAACTAAGCTAATAAGCCCCAAATAAAGCAATGAATGCTAGCTACCTCCTAATTACCCAATAGCAATGCTATTAACCACATTATGTCAGATGCTTCAATGTTATCAATTTTCTGATTTGTGGAATCGTTTCCTTTTTTCGTCTAGACTTCTGGTTCCTGACTTCCTCTTATGCCGTAGACCATCATCTTCACGTTTAAGAGCCCAGCAGTAGTCAGGTAACATATTAACTTTCCATCTACCTTGATACCTTCTTTCCATCTCTTGGATGTCTTGGTGGAATCTTTCTCCTTGCTCCTCACTTAGGGCTCCAAGATTCTCAGGAAAAGAATCTAAATGAGAATTCAGGCAGTGTACTTTTAAACTCATGTTACAACCCAACTCTTTTAAACTCATGTTACAACCAATTTAGTAAGTATATTTTGAACGACTACGTGATAATTTTCTACTTTTCTATTTCCCAAAAATCGTTCTACAAACGCTGCAAAATTCACCCATGCAGCCTTCTCTTTTCTTGTCATCGTTTGTTGAAAATCAGCCGATTTCATCATCTTTCTTATATCCGGACCTGTGACAATACCTTCCTTTATTTTTGCATCAGATAATCCTGGGAATTTATCCAATAAGTAGTGGAAGCATTTTCGATTCTGATCAAGGGCTTTGATGAATTGCTTAATTAATCTTAATTTTATGTGGAGGGGAGGTATAAGTCTTATTTTTGGATCACACAAGGGTTTTTTGAGAACATTGTGTGATCTTGGCTTCAGAGACGTGCGAAGTGGCCACTTAGATTCTTCCCAATCACGGGTAGTAGCTCTACTTTCCCACAAATAATGTAAAATGGGTATTTGGTATACCCCGACTGCTGTCCAAGAAATATAGTTATTACTTTCAAATCAGCACATATGAGCCATTTATAATCTTCATATTTAATTTTTCTCAAACACTATCTGCATATTCTCGTAAGATTCTTTTAGATACACCGAATGGGCGAGTGGAATCGAACCATATTTATTTCCATTGTGAAGAAGGACAGCCTTCATACTTCTTTTAGAAGAATCGATGAATAGACGCCATTCAGTAGCGACGTATATCAAGCCTAATTTTGTCATTAAGCCAGTCACGTCATGACAGTAAGTCAATCCATCTTTCTCTGAGAAATACCTGATATATTCTTGCTTTCTGTTTCTGTAGCGAGAAAAAGTTGTTTTTGGAGCCAACAGATTCATTTCTTTCAACCTAGAACCTAACAATTCTGATTTATTTTTTGGGAGATCCAAATCTTAAACCAAATTATTTAGAAGAGCTTGTGTAAACAATTGAGGACTTTCGGTTGTTTCGAAATGGGCACTATCATCTGACTGCGGATCTTCGTCGTCCACCTCGATATCATTTATTTAGTCTGGGCTCCTGGAAGTAGTAGGTAAACATTCTGCTTTCTTTACGGGTGATGATTTCTCACAGACAAGACTCTCCCGTAAAACTGGTTTAGTAACAGATGAGA